>NC_057811.1:393431144-393510602 GCF_018294505.1 Triticum aestivum
GGTGAGGCAAACGGCGGCGGCGGCGGGCGTGTTACGGCGGCAGCGATGAGGGGCTCCGGCGGCGGCTCGAGGTGAGGAAAGAGAGGGGGCGCGGTATTTAAGGAGGAGGGTGTGCGGCGGCTTGGGCAAGGGGGCACCCGAGGCGGCGGCGGCTCCCGTGCCCGGGACGGACTCCGGCAACGAGCTCCTATGTGGGAAGAGGAGAGGCGCGAGGCGGGCCGTCGGCTGGGCCTTTGGCCCAGTCGGCGCGCGGGCGGTTCTTTTTTTTTAAATAAGTTCTACCGAAAATAATACGTAAAAAATAAATAAAAATCAGGAAAATATGAAATAAATTTTCCCCGTCTAGTTAGAAAATCTAGAATAGGGTGAACATTTTTAAAATCAAAAATAAATATTTTGAAAACATGCAATATTTTTAATGCAATAAAAATTGCAAATAAAATCCAAATAAATTCCAAATAATGTTTTTAACATTTTTCCTCCAGTATTTCATTTGTTTTGGAAAAGTCATATTTTCTCCTCTCGTTTATTTAAAATGAAATATATTTTTTCCGGAGAGAAAAATAATTAAAACCACAATCCTCGTTTGAAAAAATCAAATTTGAAAATTCGAGAAATCCCCAACTCTCTCCGCGGGTCCTTGAGTTGCTTAGGATTATCGAGGATTTGTCAAAATGCAACAAAACATGATATGCAATGATGATCTATGTATAACATTCCAAATTGAAAATTTGGGATGTTACAGTGCGGCCCAGTTCGGTCGGCCCGAAAAGATTTTTTTTTAAATAAAATTCCGCCGAAGAAAAATCCTAATAAAATATAAAAAAGTCTAAAAATGCCAAAAACAATTTTCACCATCTAAATAAAATATTTAGAACAAAGTGAACATTTTTCTGGCCTAAGATGCAATTTTCAAAAATGCATTTTTTTTCTAATTCAAATAAAATAGCAATAAAAATCCAAATAAGACATATATTTGATTTTAAAGTTTTTCCCCCAACATTCCTCTTTTTTAAGAAGTCATATTATCTTATCTCTTTTATTTTTTTGAATATTAGAAATATTTGGAGAGAAAAAATATTAAAACCAAATTGATCCTCTTTTCAAATTTGAGAGAAATTTCAAATATGAAAAAAAAATGAAATCCCCAACTCTCTCCTTGGGTCCTTAAGTTTCTTAAGATTCCTAGGATCACAACCAAAATGCTGATAAAATATGATATGCATATGATGACCTATGTATAACATCCAAATTGAAAATTGGGATGTTACATCATGACAGAGTAGCAACCAATTCACATGTTAAGGTTCAAACAATGAATTCTCTTGAAACTCAACAACCTATGTTGTCAGTCACCAAGCAATTGCAATTTAACTTATTCAACAAAGTCTAAGTAAGACGTCCACATACTCAACCATCATATAGTCTTCTATGATTGCTAACACTCACCGCATACACATGAGCAAAACGTTTCAACCAGACACATAGAAAGATAGGGGCTTATAATTTCGCCTTCCAACGTATTCACCTCAAGGGTGATGTCAAAAATAATAACTCATGCTACCCATATCCACTGGATATATGTGCCTAGATCTTTCCTCGCCACATAATGCTTGCCAAGGGAGAAAAATAAAAAGGAATAGAGAGAAAAACTTTGACTCTTTAATGAAAGTAAATACATAAAAGTAAAAGATAGGCCCTTCGCAGAGGGAAGCAGAGGTTGTCATGTGCTTATTTGTTTGTATGCTCAACCCCTTAGTGCAAAAGAACGTCACGTTATATTGCCCCTTGTGATGGCAACCTTTATTATGAAGTATGTCGCTTTTATTCTTTACCATCACAAGTTCGTACAACGCTCAATTTTCTCTTACACTAAATGATTTCACACTTTTAGAAGCAATTTTTATTGCCTTATTGCACCGATGACAACTTACTTGAAGGATCTTACTCAATCTTTAGACAGGTATGGTGGACTCTTGAAAATAAGATTTGGGTTTAAGGGTTTTTGGATGCACAAGTAGTATCTCTACTTGGTGTGGAATTTTTGGCTAGCAAAGATGGGGAACAAGCACCACATGTTGAAGGATCTATGACAATATAACTTCTATGTGAATATGAACAAACATAAATCATTGCGTTGTCTTCCTTGTCCAACGTCAACAATTTTGGCATATAACATTTTGATGGGGATCACAATCACAAAAGATTTCCAAGATAGTGTATTTGCATGTGAAAGTTCTGTTCCTTCTACTAATCATTCATGAATTGCTTGTATGACCAATATTGTTATTGTCAAGCTTCAAAAGATTTCACTTTCAAAACCCAATGTGAAGCTACCACTAGGCAAGATATGAACATCTAATTTCAACTTCATGATATTCAATTCATTCAACAATTTACTCATAGGATATAAGTGAAGCACAAGAGTAAATGACAAGCTACTCCAAAAGATATAAGTGAAGATCAATCGAGTAGTTAAGTAAATAAATAGCTATGTGAGGACTCTCTCTTATATAAAACTTTCAGATCTAAGTATTTTATTAAAACAGCAAGAAAAAAACAAGATGACATTCCAAGAATAGCACAACTCATGTGAAGAAGCAAAAACTTAGGATCAACCGATACTAACCGACAATTGTTGGTGAAGAAAGGTGGGATGCCTACCGGGGCATCCCCAAGCTTATATGTTTGAGACTTCTTGGAATATTAACTTGGGATGCCTTGGGAATCCCCAAGGTTGAGCTTTTGTGTCTCCTTAATTCCTCTCATATCACGGTTTCCCTGAATCTCAAAAACTTCATCCACACAAAACTTAACAAGAAGTCGTGAGATAATTTAGTATAAATCCATGCAAAACTTATCATTCTCTACTGTAGCAAGTCACTAAAATTATTATTTAACATTGCATACTATATGCCTCTGCATATTTAATACTCCTATCCTCAAATAGAATCATTAAACAAGAAAACATATGCAAACAGTGCAACCATAACAGCAATCTGCCAAAACAGTACAGTCTGTAAAGAATGCAAGATTCATCATACTTATTCAACTTAAAAAATTCTGAAATTTTAACACACTGTAGAAAATTTATCAGAGCTTATTGTGCAAAAACTTTCAACATTTTATCACATTCTGACTTTTCTGGGGAATTTTTGCAACACTGATAAACTTTCTGTTTTCTAACAGCAACAAGTAGACTTGCAAAATAAGCATGACAAAGGCTATACTTGACATTTTTATTGAAATAAAAGATGCAAAACAGTATTCTAAATAACAGCAAGCAAATAAAAACAAAATAAAATGACACTCCAAGCAAAACTCATATCATGTGACGAATAAAAATATAGCCTCAAGTAAGGTTACCGATATTGTTGGAGACGAAAGAGGGGATGCCTTCCGGGGCATCCCCAAGCTTAGTTGCTTGGATCTTCCTTGAATATTACCTTGGGGTGCCTTGGGCATCCCCAAGCTTAGGTTCTTGTCACTCCTTATTCTCCTCATATCGACATCTCACCCAAAACTTTAAAACTTCAATCACAGAAAACTTAACAGAACTTCGTGAGATAGGTTAGTATGATAAAGAGCAAACAATTTCACTTTGGTACTGTCAAAGACAAGATTCATAATTGTTTCCACACAATGCCTAATGTAGCATATCATTTCCACAATTTATATTGAGCAATATAAGCCCTAGAAACTAGAAAATAAGGAAACTATGCATTGAAAACAGAATCTGTCAAAAATAGAACAGTCTGTAGTAATCTAGACTCCAGCCATACTTAAGCTACTCCAAAACTTCTGAAAAATTAGGACAACGTAGATAATTTGTATATATATCACCTGTAGAAAATTCAGATCAAAATCTCATTCCAGTGAATTTTGAAAATTCCTGGACTGAGCGCAAAAGTTTCTATTTTTGCACAGATTCAAGTCAACTATCATCCACACTATCCCAAAGGCTTTACTTGGCACTTTATTGAAACAAAAGCAATAAAACATGATTACTACAGTATCATAATCATGTGAACACACAAAAACAATAGGTAAAAGTGTTGGGTTGTCTCCCAACAAGCGCTTTTCTTTAATGCCTTTTAGCTAGGCATGAAGATTTCAATGATGATCGCATAAAAGATAAGAATTGAAACATAACAAGAGCATCATGAAACACATGGCAAGCACATTTAAGCCTAACCCACTTCCTATGCATAGGGATTTTTTGAGCAAATAACTTTTGGGAGCAAGAATCAACTAGCATAGGAAGGCAAAACAAACATAACTTCAAGATTTTCAACACATAGAGAGAGGAAACTTGATATTATTGCAAATCCTACAAGCATATGTTCCTCCCTCATAATAATTTTCAGTAGCATCATGAAGAAATTCAACAACATAACCATCACATAAAGCATTCTTTTCATGACACAAAAGCATAGAAAACTTATTACTCTCCACATAAGCAAATTTCTTCTCATCAATAGTAGTGGGAGCAAACTCAAAAAAATAACTATCATGAGAGTGAAAATTAAAATCATGATGACAATTTTCATGGTTATCATTACTCTTTATAGCATACATGTCATCACCATAATCATCATCGATAGCAACTTTGTTATCATAGTCAATTGAAGCCTCATCCAAAATGGTGGATTCATCACTAAATAAAGTCACGACCTCTCCAAATCCACTTTCATCATTATAATCATCATAAATAGGAGGCATGCAATCATTATAACAAATTTGCACATCAAATCTTGGGGGACTAAAAATATCATCTTCATCAAACATAGCATCCCCAAGCTTATGGTTTTGCATATCATTAGCATCATGGATATTCAAAGATATCATACTAACAACATTGCAATCATGCTCATCATTTATACCAAACATTCTATTGAATTCTTCTTCTATCAATTGAGAACAATTTTCCTTTCCATCATTTTCAAGAAAGATATTATAAAGATGATCAATAATATGAGCAACCTCAATTCCATTTTTTATGTAGTTTTCTCTTATAAACCAAACTAGTGATAAAACAAGAAACTAAAAGATTCAATTGCAAGATCTAAAGATATACCTTCAAGCACTCACCTCCCCGGCAACGGCGCCAGAAAAGAGCTTCGTTGACGGGGTGTGAGTGTCGCTTACCTAGCCTCCCCGACAACAGCGCCAGAAAAAAGCTTGATGTCTACTACACAACTTGTTCTTGTAGACTCGTGTTGGGCCTCCAAGCGCAGAGTTTTGTAGGACAGTAGCAAATTTCCCTCAAGTGGATGACCTAAGGTTTATCAATCTGTGGGAGGCGTAGGATGAAGATGGTCTCTCTCAAGCAACCCTGCGACCAAATAACAAAGAGTCTCTTGTGTCCCCAACACACCCAATACGATGGCAAATTGTATAGGTGCACTAGTTCGGCGAAGAGATGGTGATAAAAGTGTAATATGTATGGTAGAAATATATATTTTTAATCTGAATAAATAAAAACAGCAAGGTAGCAATTGATAAAATGGAGCAAAAACGGTATTGCAATGCTTGAAAATGAGGCCTAAGGTCCGTACTTTCGCTAGTGCAATCTCTCAACAGTGCTAATATAATTGGATCATATAACCATCCCTCAACGTGCAATGAAGAATCACTCCAAAGTTCCTATCTAGTGGAGAACATAAGACGAAATTGTTTGTAGGGTACGAAACCACCTCAAAGTTATTCTTTCTGTTCGATCTATTCAAGAGTTCGTACTAAGATAACACAAAGCTATTCTTTCCGTTCGATCTATCCTAGAGTTCGTACTAAAATAACACCAAAGCAAATTTAGATTCATAATAGTCAATCCAACTCAAAGAACCTCAAAGAGTGCCCCAAGATTTCTACCGGAGAAACAAAGACAAGAACGTGCATCAACCCCTATGCATAGATTTCCCCAGTGTCACCTCGGGAATCCGCGAGTTGAGTGCCAACATATATCAAGTGAATCAATATGATAGCCCATTGTCACCACGAGTATTCATATGCAAGACATATATCAGGTGCTCTCAAATCCATAAAAGTATTCAATCCGATAGAACGAAATCTCAAACGGAAAACTCAATTCATCACAACAAGATAGAGAGGGGAAACACCATATGATCTGACTATATTAACAAAGCCCGCGATACATCAAGATCATGACATCTCAAGAACACGAGAGAGAGAGAGAGAGATTAAACACATAGATACTGGTACAAACCCTCAACCCCGAGGGTGGACTACTCCCTGCTCATCATGGTGGCCGCCGGGGTGATGAAGATGGCCACCGGTGATGATTTCCCCCTCCGGCACGGTGCCGGAACAGGGTCTAGATTGGATCTCGTGGATACAAAGGCCTTGCGGTGGCAGAACTTCTGATCTAGGGCTACCCCAGGGTTTTTGGAATATTTGGCTATTTATAGGGCAAAGAGGGGGTGCGGGAGGCCATCGAGGTGGGCACAACCCACCTGGGCGCGCCTGGGCCCCTAGGCGTGCCCTGGTGGGTTGTGCCCCCCTCGGGGCACCCCCCTCAGGTGCTGCTCTAGCCCATTGGATGTCTTCTGGTCTATCAAAATGCCACAAAAAGTTTCGTGGTGTTTGGACTCTGTTTGATATTGATTTCCTGCGATGTAAAAAAGAAGCAAAAAAACAGCAACTAGCACTGGGCACCGGGTCAATAGGTTAGTCCCAAAAAATGATATAAAGTTGCCATAAAATGATTGTAAAACATCCCAGAATGATAATATAACACCATGAATATGAAGGAAATATGCCCTAGAGGCAATAATAAAGTTGTTAATTATATTTCCTTATATCATGATAAATGTTTATTCTTCATGCTAGAATTGTATTAACCGGAAACTTAGTACATATGTGAATACATAAGCAAAACAGAGTGTCCCTGTATGCCTCTACTTGACTAGCTCGTTAATCAAACATGGTTAAGTTTCCCGACCATAGACATGTGTTGTCATTTGATGAACGGGATGACATCATTAGAGAATGATGTGATGGACAAGACCCATCCGTTAGCTAAGCATAATGATCGCTAAGTTTTATTGCTATTGCTTTCTTCATGACTTATACATATTCCTCTGACTATGAGATTGTGCAACTCCCGAATACCGGAGGAACACCTTGTGTGCTATCAAACGTCACAACGTAACTGGGTGATTATAAAGATGCTCTACAGGTGTCTCCGAAGGTGTTTGTTGGGTTGGCATAGATGGAGATTAGGATTTGTCACTCCGTGTATTGGAGAGGTATCTCTGGGCCCTCTCGGTAATGCTCATCACTATAAGCCTTGCAAGCAATGTGACTAATGAGTTAGTTACGGGATGATGCATTACGGAACGAGTAAAGGGACTTGCCGGTAACGAGATTGAACTAGGTATGATGATACCGACGATCGAATCTCGGGCAAGTAACATATCGATGACAAAAGGAATAACGTATGTTGTTATGCGGTTTGACTGATAAAGATCTTCGTAGAATATGTAGGAACAAATAAGACCATCCAGGTTCCGCTATTGGTTATTGACCAGAGATGTGTCTCGGTCATGTCTACATAGTTCTCGAACCCGTAGGGTCCGCACGCTTAACGTTCGATGACGATTTGTATTATGAGTTATGTGTTTTGGTGACCGAAGTTTGTTTGGAGTCCCGGATGATATCACGGACATGACGAGGAGTCTCGAAATGGTCGAGAGGTAAAGATTGATATATTGGAAGGTTATATACGGACACCGGAATAGTTTCGAAGAGGTTCGGGGATTTTTCGGAGTACCGCGAGGTTACCGGAACCCCGCGGGAAAGTTAATGGGCCTCATGGGCCATAGTGGAGAAGAGGAGGCAGACCACGGGAGGTGGCACGCGCCCCCCCTTGCCCAATCCGAATTGGACAAGGGGTGGGGGCGCGGCCCCCCTTTCCTTCTCCCTCTCCTCCTCTTTCCCCTTTCCCCTCTCCGTTGGAAGGAAGGGGGGCCGAATCCTACTAGGAGTGGAGTACTAGTAGGACTCCCCCCTTGGCGCACCCCCTCTAGGCCGGCCGCCTCCTTATCCCCTCCTTTTTATACGTGGGCAGGGGGCACCCCAAAGGCACAACAGTTATTCTCTTAGCCGTGTGTGATGCCCCCCTCCATAGTTTACACCTCCGGTCATAGCGTTGTAGTGCTTAGGTAAAGCCCTGCGCGGATCACATCACCATCACCGTCACCATGCCGTCGTGCTGACGGAACTCTCCCTCGACCCGCTGCTGGATCAAGAGTTCGAGGGACGTCATCGAGCTGAACGTGTGCTGAACGCGAAGGTGTCGTACGTTCGGTACTAAGATCCGTTTGATCGTGAAGACGTTCGGCTACATCTATCGCGTTAAACTAACGCTTCCGCTTTCGGTCTACGAGGGTACGTGGACACACTCTCCCCCTCTCATTGCTATGCATCTCCGAGATAGATCTTGCGTGATCGTAGGAATTTTTTTGAAATTGCATGCTACGTTCCCCAACAGTGGTATCTGAGCCAGGTCTATGCGTAGATTATATGCACGAGTAGAACACAAAGAGTTGTGGGCGATAATAGTCATACTGCTTATCACCAACATCTTACTTTGATTCGGCAGTATTGTTGGATGAAGCGGCCCGGACCAACATTACATGACCACGTTCATCAGACCGGTTCTACCGACGTGCTTCGCACACAGGTGGCTGGCGGGTGTCTGTTTCTCCAACTTTAGTTGAATCGGGTTTGACTATGGTCGGTCCCTGTTGAAGGTTAAAACAACACACTTGACAAAAAATCGTTGTGGTTTTGATGCGTAGGTAAGAACGGTTCTTGCTAGAAGCCCGTAGCACCCATGTAAAACTTGCAACAACAAAGTAGAGGATGTCTAACTTGTTTTTGCAGGGCTTGTTGTGATGTGATATGGTCAAGACATGATGCGATATAAGTTATTGTATGAGATGATCAGGTTTTGTAAAAAGTTATCGGCAACTGGCAGGAGCCTTATGGTTGTCGCTTTATTGTATGAAATGCAATCGCCATGTAATTGCTTTACTTTATCACTAAGCGGTAGCGATAGTCGTAGAAGCAATAGTTGGCGAGACGACAACGACGCTACGATGGAGATCAAGGTGTCAAGCCGGTGACGATGGAGATCATGACGGTGCTTTGGAGATGGAGATCAAAGGCACAAGATGATGATGGCCATATCATGTCACATATTTTGATTGCATGTGATGTTTATCTTTTATGCATCTTATTTTGCTTAGTATGGCGGTAGCATTATAAGATGATCCCTCACTAAATTTCTAGGTACAAGTGTTCTCCCTGAGTATGCACCGTTGCTACAGTTCGTCGTGCCAAGACACCATGTGATGATCGGGTGTGATAAGCTCTACATTCACATACAACGGGTGCAAGCCAGTTTTGCACATGCAGAATACTCGGGTTAAACTTGACGAGCCTAGCATATGCAGATATGGCCTCGGAACACTGAGACCGAAAGGTCGAACGTGAATCATATAGTAGATATGATCAACATAGAGATGTTCACCATTGAAAACTACTCCATCTCACATGATGATCGGACATGGTTTAGTTGATATGGATCACGTGATAATTTAGATGACTATAGGGATGTCTATCTAAGTGGGAGTTCTTAAGTAATATGATTAATTGAACTTAATTTATCATGAACTTAGTCCTGATAGTATTTGCATATCTATGTTGTAGATCAATAGCTTGCGATGTAGCTCCCCGTTTATTTTTGATATGTTGCTAGAGGAAAAATAAGTTGAAAGATGTTAGTAGCAATGATGCGGACTGGGTTCGTGATCTGAGGATTATCCTCATTGCCGCACAGAAGAATTATGTCCTTGATGCACCGCTAGGTGATAGACTGATTGCAGGAGTAGATGCAGACGTTATGAACGTTTGGCAAGCTTGATATTATTACTATTTGATAGTTATTGCACCATGCCTTACGGCTTAGAACCGGGACTTCAAAGACGTTTTGACACCATGGAGCATATAAGATGTTCCAAGAGCTGAAATTGGTATTTCAGACTCATGCCCGAGTCGAGAGGTATGACACCTCTGACAAGTACTTTGCCTACAAGATGGAGGAGAATAGCTCAGCCAGTGAGCATGTGCTCAGAATGTCTGAGTACTACAATCGCTTGAATCAAGTGGGAGTTAATCTTGCAGATAAGATAGTGATTGACAGAGTTCTTTAGTCACTATCACCAAGTTACTATAACTTCATGATGAACTATAAATATGCAAGGGATAACGAAAACTATTCCCAAGCTCTTCGCGATGCTAAAATCGACAAAGGTAGAAATCAAGAAATAGCATCAAGTGTTGATGGTTAACAAGACCACTAGTTTCAAATAAAAGGGCAAGGGAAAGAAAAGGGAACTTCAAGAAGAATGGCAAGAAAGTTGCCACTCCCGTGAAGAAGCCCAAAGTTAGACCCAAGCCTGAAACTGAGTACTTATACTGCAAAGGAAATGGTCACTGGAAGTGGAACTGCCCCAAACATTTGGTGGATAAGAAGGATGGCAAAGTGAACAAAGGTATATTTGAAATACAGATTATTGTGTACCTTACTAGTGTTCGTAGTAGCTCCTGGGTATTTTATACAAGTTCAGTTGCTAAGATTAGTAACTCGAAACAGGAGTTACAGAATGAACAGAGACTAGTTAAAGGCGAGGTGACGATGTGTGTTGGAAGTGATTCCAAGATTGATAAGATCACCATCGCACACTCCCTCTACTTTCGGGATTGGTGTTGAACCTAAATAAATATTATTTGGTGTTTGCGTTGAGCATGAATATGATTGGATCATGTTTATTGCAATACGGTTATTCATTTAAGTCGGAGAATAATTGTTGTTCTGTTTACATGAATAAAACCTTCTATGGTCATACACCCAATGTAAATGATTTATTGAGTCTCGATCGTAGTGATACACATATTCATAATATTGATGCCAAAAGATGCAAAGTTGATAATGATAGTGCAACATATTTGTGGCACTGCCGTTTAGGTCATATTGGTGTAAAGTGCATGAAGAAACTCCATGCAGATGGTCTTTTGGAATCACTTGATTATGAATCATTTGATACTTTTGAACCATGCCTCATGGCCAAGATGACTAAAACTACGTTCTTCGAAACAATGGAGCGAGTCACTGACTTATTGGAAATAATACAATACCGACGTATGCGGTCCGATGAGTGTTGAGGCTCACGGCGGGTATCGTTATTTTCTGACCTTCACAGATGATTTGAGCAGATATGGGTATATCTACTTAATGAAACATAAGTCTGAAACATTTGAAAAGTTCAAAGAATTTCAGAGTGAAGTGGAAAATCATTGTAACAAGAAAATAAAGTTTGTATGATCTGATCATGGAGGCGAATATTTGAGTCATGAGTTTGGTCTTCATTTGAAACAATGTGGAATAGTTTCGCAACTCACACCACCTGGAACACCATAGCGTAATGGTGTGTCCGAACGTCGTAACCGTACTTTATTAGATATGGTGCGATCAATGATGTCTCTTACTGATTTACTGCTATCGTTTTGGGGTTATGCTTTAGAGACGGTTGCATTCACTTTAAATAGGGCACCATCTAAATCTATTGAGACGACACCGTATGAACCGTGGTTGGGCAACAAACCTAAGCTGTCATTTCTTAAAGTTTGGGGCTGCGATGCTTATGTGAAAAAGCTTCAACCTGATAAGCTCGAACCCAAATCGGAGAAATGCGTCTTCATAGGATACCCAAAGGAAACTGTTGGGTACACCTTCTATCATAGATCCGAAGGCAAGATATTCGTTGCTAAGAATGGATCCTTTCTAGAGAAGGAGTTTCTCTCGAAAGAAGTGCGTGGGAGGAAAGTAGAACTTGATGAGGTAATTGTTCCTTCTCTCGAATTGGAATGTAGTTCATCACAGAAATCAGTTCGAGTGATTCCTACACCAATTAGTGAGGAAGCTAATGATGATGATCATGAAACTTCAGATCAAGTTACTACCGAACCTTGTAGGTCAACCAGAGTATGGTCCGCACTAGAGTGGTATGGTAATCCTGTTCTGGAAGTCATGCTACTAGACCATGATGAGCCTACGAACTATGAGGAAGTGATGATGAGACCAGATTCCGCGAAATGGCTTGAGGCCATGAAATCTGAGATGGGATCCATGTATGAGAACAAAGTATGGACTTTGGTGGACTTGCCCGATGATCGGCAAGCCATAGAAAATAAATGGATCTTCAAGAAGAAGACTAACACTGACGGTAATGTTACTGTCTACAAAGTTCGACTAGTTGCGAAAGGTTTTCAACAAGTTCAAGGAGTTGACTACGATGAGACCTTCTCACCCGTAGCGATGCTTAAGTCTGTCCGAATCATGTTAGCAATTCCCGCATTTTATGATTGTGAAATTTGGCAGATGGATGTCAAAACTGCATTCCTTAATGGACATCTTAAAGAAGAGTTGTATATGATGCAACCGGAAGGTTTTGTTGATCCAAAAGGTGCGAACAAAGTGTGCAAGCTCCAGGGATCCATTTATGGACTGGTGCAAGCCTCTCGGAGTTGGAATATACGCTTTGATAGTGTGATCAAAGCATATGGTTTTATACAGACTTTTGGAGAAGCCTGTATTTATAAGAAAGTGAGTGGGAGTTCTGTAGCATTTCTAATACTATATGTGGATGACATATTGTTGATTGGAAATAATACAGAATTTCTGGATAGCATAAAAGGATACTTGAATAAGAATTTTTCAATGAAAGACCTCGGTGAAGCTGCTTATATATTGGGCATCAAGATCTATAGAGATAGATGAAGACGCTTAATTGGACTTTCACAAAGCACATACCTTGATAAAGTTTTGAAGAAGTTCAAAACGGACCAGTCAAAGAAAGGATTCTTGCCTGTGTTACAATGTGTGAAGTTGAGTCAGACTCAATCCCCGACCACTGCAAAAGATAGAGAGAAAATGAAAGTCATTCCCTATGCTTCAGCCATAGGTTCTATCATGTATGCAATGCTATGTACCAGACCTGATGTGTGCCTTACTATAAGTCTAGCAGGGAGGTACCAAAGTAATCCAGGAGTGGATCACTGGACAACGGTCAAGAACATCCTGAAATACCTGAAAAGGACTAAGGATATGTTTCTCGTTTATGGAGGTGACAAAGAGCTTGTCATAAATGGTTACGTTGATGCAAGCTTTGACACTGATCCAGATGAATCTAAGTCACAAACCGGATACGTATTTATATTGAATGGTGGAGCTGTCAGTTGGTGCAGTTCCAAGCAGAGCGTCGTGGCGGGATCTACGTGTGAAGCGGAGTACATAGCTACATCGGAATCAGCAAATGAAGGAGTCTGGATGAAGGAGTTCATATCCGATCTAGGTGTAATACCTAGTGCATCGGGTCCAATGAAAATCTTTTGTGACAATACTGGAGCAATTGCCTTGGCGAAGGAATCCAGATTTCACAAGAGAACCAAACACATCAAGAGACGGTTCAACTCCATCCTCGATCAAGTCAAGGATGGAGACATAGAGATTTGCAATATACATACGGATCTGAATGTTGCAGACTCGTTGACTAAACCACTTCCACGAGCAAAACATGATCAGCACCAAGACTCCATGGGTGTTAGAATCATTACTATGTAATCTGGATTATTGACTCTAGTGCAAGTGGGAGACTGAAGGAAATATACCCTAGAGGCAATAATAAAGTTGTTATTTATATTTCCTTATATCATGATAAATGTTTATTATTCATGCTAGAATTGTATTAACCGGAAACTTAGCACATGTGTGAATACATAGACAAAACAGAGTGTTCCTAGTATGCCTCTACTTGACTAGCTCGTTAATCAAAGATGGTTAAGTTTCCTGACCATAGACATGTGTTGTCATTTGATGAACGGGACCACATCATTAGAGAATGATGTGATGGACAAGACACATCCATTAGCTTAGCATAATGATCATTAAGTTTTATTGCTATTGCTTTCTTCATGACTTATACATATTCCTCTGACTATGAGATTGTGCGACTCCCGAATACCGGAGGAACACCTTGTGTGCTATCAAACGTCACTCACAACGTAACTGAGTGATTATAAATATGCTCTACAGGTGTCTCCGAAGGTGTTTATTGGGTTGGCATAGATCGAGATTAGGATTTGTCACTTCGTGTATTGGAGAGGTATCTCTGGGCCCTCTCGATAATGCTCATCACTATAAGCCTTGCAAGCAATGTGACTAATGAGTTAGTTACGAGATGATGCATTACGGACCGAGTAAGGAGACTTGCCGGTAATGAGATTGAACTAGGTATGATGATACCGACGATCAAATCTTGGGCAAGTAACATACCGATGACAAAAGGAATAACGTATGTTGTTATGCGGTTTGACCGATAAAGATCTTCATTGAATATGTAGGGGCCAATATGAGCATCCAGGTTCCGCTATTGGTTATGGACCGGAGATGTGTCTCGGTCATGTCTACATAGTTCTCGAACCCGTAGGGTCCGCACGCTTAACGTTCGATGACGATTTGTATTATGAGTTATGTGTTTTGGTGACCGAAGTTTGTTCGGAGTCCCAGATGAGATCATGGACATGACGAGGAGTCTCGAAATGGTCGAGAGGTAAAGATTGATATATTGAAAGGTTATATATGGACACCAGAATAGTTCCGAAGAGTTCGGGGAATTTTTGGAGTACCGGGAGGTTACCGGAACCCCCTGGGAAAGTTAATGGGCCTCATGGGCCATAGTGGAGAAGAGGAGGCAGGCCACGGGAGGTGGAGTGCACCCCCCTTACCCAATGCGAATTGGACAAGGGGGGGGGCGCGGCCCCCTTTCCTTCTCCCTCTCCTCCTCTTTCCCCTTTCCCCTCATCGTTGGAAGGAAGGGGGCGAATCCTACTAGGAATGGAGTCCTAGTATGACTCCCCCCCTTGGCGCGCCCCCTCTAGGCCGGCCACCTCCTCCTCCCCTCCTTTATATACGGGGGCGGGGGCACCCCAAAGGCACAACAGTTATTCTCTTAGTCGTGTGCGGTGCCCCCTCCACAGTTTACACCTCCAGTCATAGCGTTGTAGTGCTTAGGCGAAGCCCTGCGCGGATCACATCACCATCACCGTCACCACGCTGTCGTGCTGGCGGAACTCTCCCTTGACCCCCTGCTGGATCAAGGGTTCGAGGGACGTCATCGAGCTAAACGTGTGCTGAACACGGAGGTGCTGTACATTCGGTACTAAGATCGGTTGGATCATGAAGACGTTCGACTACATCAACCGCGTTAACCTAACGCTTCCGCTTTCGGTCTACGAGGGTACGTGGACACACTCTCCCCCTCTCGTTGCTATGCATCTCCTAGATAGATCTTGCGTGATCGTAGGATTTTTTTTTGAAATTGCATGCTACGTTCCCAACAGAATACTTCATAAATTATAGATACGTTGGAGACGTATCACCAAGTTCCGCCTCAAGAAGGCGGCGCTTCGTCCCGAAAGTCCCCCCTTATTTTTTCTAGGTCAAAATGACTTATATACCATAAGAGGGGCACCGAAGGTGTGCCGAGGAGGGCACAACCCACAAGGGTGCGCCTGGGCTCCCTGGCGTGCCCAGGTGGGTTGTGCCCACCTGGTGGGCCCCCGCTGGTAGTTATTTGCTCCAATAATTCTTATTTATTCTATAAAAAATCCTCATGAAGTTTCAGCTCATTTGGAGTTGTGCAGAATAGGTAGCCTGATGTAGCTTTTTCAGGTCCAGATTTCCAGCTGCTGGAATTCTCCCTCTTTGTGTGAACCTTGCATACTATGAGAGAAAATGCATTAGAATTTCTCCAAAAAGCATTATTATGCATAAAAACATTATAAATAACAGTAGGAAAATATGATGCAAAATGGACGTATCAAGTTTTCAAGTTTTGGGCGAAGTTTCGATGGACTAAGGAATAAGGAGTGGCCAGAGCCTAAGCTTGGGATGCTCAAGGCACCCCAAGGTAATATTCAAGGACAACCAAGAATCTAACCTTGGGGAGGCCCCGGATGGCATCCCCTCTTTTGTCTACAATCCATCAGTAAATTACTTGAGGCTATATTTTTATTCACTACATGATATGTGTTTTGCTTGGAGCATCTTGTCCTATATGAGTCTTTGCTTTATTTGCTTTTTAGTTTACCACAATCATCCTTGTTGTACACACCTTTTGAGAGCGACACACATTAATCGTGAATTTATTAGAATACTCTATGTGCTTCACTTATACCTTTTGAGTTAGGCAATTGCCCTAGTGCTTCACTTATATCTTTTTAGAGCACGGCGGTGGTTTTATTTTGAAGAAATTGATGAACTCTCATGCTTCACTTATATTATTTTGAGAGTCTTATAAATAGTATGGCAATTTGCTTAGGTTATGAATTTGGTCCTAATATGATGGGTATTCAAGAGGAATATAATAAAAACTTTCATGAAGATAATTGAATATATGAGAAGTTCGATTCCTTGCATTTGTTTTGAGATATAAATATGGTGATATTAAAGTAATGCTAGTTAGTAATTGTGGTTTAGTAAAAATACTTGTGTTAAGGTTTGTGATTCCCGAAGCATACACGTATGGTCTCTCGTTATGCGATGAAACTGGAGCATGATTTATTATTGATTGTCTTCCTAATGAGTGGTGGTCGGGGACGAGTGATGGTCTTTTCCTACCAATCTATCCCCCTAGGAGCATGTGTAGTAGTACTTTTCTTCGAGGGCTAATAAACTTTTGCAATAAGTATGTGAGTTATTTATGACTAATGTTGAGTCCATGGATTATACGCACTCTCACCCTTCCACCTTTGCTAGCCAATCTAGTATCGCGCAACTTCCGCCGGTGCATTAAACCCTCTTATACCTTTCCTCAAAACATCCACCATACCTACTTATTATGGCATTTCCATAGCCATTCCGAGATATATTGCCATGCAACTTCCACCGTTCCGTTTTATTATGACACATACCATCATTGTCATATTACTTTGCATGATCATGTAGTTGGCATTGTATTTGTGGCTTGTCCATCGTTCATATTTTTTATACATGTCACGCTAGATCATTGCATATCCCGATACACCGCCGGAGGCATTCATACAGAGTCATATTTTTGTTCTAGTATTGAGTTGTAATTCTTGAGTTGTGAGTAATAAAAGTGTGATGATCATCATTATTAGAGCATTGTCTCATGTGAGGAAAGGATGATGGAGGCTATGATTCCCCCACGAGTCGGGATGAGGCTCCGGACGAAAAAAAAGAAATAAAGAAAATAGAAAAAAAGGGGGAATAAAAAAGAAAGAAAGCAAAAAAAGGAAGGAAAAAAATAAAAATGAGAGAAAACGAGATAAGAGACAATGTTACTATCCTTTTTCCACACTTGTGCTTCAAAGTAGCACCATGTTCTTCATGATAGAGAGTCTCCTATGTTGTCACTTTCACATATTACTAGTGGGAATTTTTCATGATAGAACTTGGCTTGTATATTCCATTGATGGACTTCCTCAAATGCCCGAGGTCTTCGTGAGCAAGCAAGTTGGATGCACACCTACTTAGTTTTCTTTTTTAGCTTTCATACACTTATAGCTCTAGTGCATCCGTTGCATGGCAATCCCTACTCACTCACATCGATATCAATTGATGGGCATCTCCATAGCCTATTAAATTTCCTAGCTGGTGTGAGAATTTATTTCTCCTTTTTTGTCTACTACCACCTTCTATTCCACACATAGTGCTATATCCATGGCTCACGCTTATGGATTGCGAGAGAGTTGAAAAAGCTGAAGCAAATTCCGCCAAATACACAAATAAAACCCAACCATACATGCCCACCAATTATATCTTCTAAATCTTGCTGCCGTTACTCAACAATTTTCTGTTGAGGTCTATCCCGTAGAGGTAGTCAAATTGGATCAGTGATCGATTTCTCATTAAAAAGTATGAACCAATTACTTGGCTTGTCATCGGGGTTGTGCATGATAAATACATCGTGTTAAGAAGATGGAGCATGACAAGACTATATGATTTTGTAGGGATAACTTTCTTTAGCCATGATATTTTGAAAAGACATGATTGCTTTATTAGTATGCTTGAAGTATTATTGTTTTTATGTCAATATTATACTTTTGTTTTGAATCTTATGGATCTGGGTATTCATGCCACATAAAGGAAAGATTACTTGATAAACATGTTAGGTAGTGTTAGGACCAAGAGTATATCGACCAGAGGGGGGTGAATGGGAGATTCAAAAATTCTTGTGAATGTTTTGAACTGATCCCAAACACAGCAGCGGAGGATAAGGTTCGATAGATAAGAACTTAGGCAGGCACTCTATTGAGGAACATGTCTCTTGATACAGGAAGCAATGATGGTGCGAGCATATGATATCATAGGTTTGACAATGATGATGGTAATGCAATATGTGAACAGAAACAAAGCATGATAAATAAACAATGATGAACGGTGAATGGAATGTGGAAGAACAACGGGATAAATGCAAACAACACAGAGAAGAACACATGAGACTTAATATGATAGGTTCGAAGAGATATACAGATACGAATGAAAATACTAAACAAAGAGATGATGGTATTGATGAGATGAGCAACGAACAATAACACAAGTGATAAGAATGAAAGATATACAACAGATAGATAAAGATCAGATAAACTATTGACACAGAGCACAAGAGTAAGATGCCGAATGTAAAGCAGTGAAGTAAATTGAACTAGTGGTGCTCGATGGCGACAGAGAAATTTGGTAGACCAGTTCGCCCTTCTGCCAAAGGACTATGTCTGGTTGGAGGGGTTGTGATTTAACACAAAAGATAAACTCTCTTTACCCTATTCTCCTTCAACTCAGAGCTGATCGGACTCTAGTTGATTCCACTTGTGGTAGATACTTGTCGGCGATCTCCAAACCTTCGGTCGACCTTCGTGAACCACAATGACTGTTGGTTGCTGAAGATCTAGCTCGGTGAAGACAACAACTCTTCAACACTCGAGCCAAAACCTATCCGTCTAGAGAGTGCGCAGCTATGAAGAGTAATAGGTACAAGAACTCTAACTCAGAACTACTGTGATGCTCAACCACTGTCTAAGTTTGGGCTCTTGATTTCTCTCTCGGTGGATCTTAAACTCAAATCACTTGGAGAGGGGATGCTCAATCAATCTTCTCAGAAATCTTAAGCGGAGCAGCCAACAGACAATGTTGGAGCGGGGTGGCTATTTATAGCCGCAGCCTTCCCTGATGGGAATTACCAAACTGGACATGTGGGGCAGCCAATGGTCGAACGACACGAGTCCAACGGTCGGAAATTTAGCACAACGGTAACATTACTTGCGGAGCAAGTAATGCTAACTCCTTAGTTCGAAAGATTTCTCCTGCAGCACGAAGAACAACGTCTACTGCTGGCAGGTAATCCTTCAAAACATAAAGAGATTTCTCTCAGTCTCGCATAGGTTTTGGGCTAAGCATCACAACGGATCTAAGCTTCGACAAACCTATACCCCTCTTAATAGTACGGAGGTCCTATGACTCACATAAATGAAAGAAGAACAATGAAATGAATACTACGTCTTCACTTTGTCTTCGACTTCCATTCCCTGCAGTCATTCTTCTTCGAACACACTCTCCGAACAAATTGCTTCACGTCAGCAAAAATAGTTCGAGGGGTTAACTCCTTCACACCAATCTTCTCGTCTACATGTCTTCAACAAATGTAGCTCATTCTTCTCTGCTACGCAGATATTCTTCAGTGGAGTTCCTTGAACTTGGCACCGGAGACAACATTCTCTTCGGTTCTGCATGAACTATTTCTCTCTGTGTGCACTAGCAATCAAATCAGTCCATGCATGTTTCTGTCAACAATCCCCAAAATACAGGAGGGCAAATATTGCACCAACAGGTAGCATCCCACATCAAAAATTCTGTTTTTTTCATTTACCTACTCGAGGACGAGCACGAATTAAGCTTGGGGATGCTTGATACGTCTCCAACGTATCTATAATTTTTTTATTGTTCCATGCTATTATATTATCGGTCTTGGATGTTTTATATGGATTATTATGCTATTTTATATCATTTTTTGGGCCTAACATATTAACCTAGTGCCAAGTGCTAGTTGTTGTTTTTTCCTTGTTTTTATCTTTTACACAAAATCAATACCAAACAGGCTGAAACTTTTTGAGGATTTGACCAGAAGACACCCAGGAACCTTCGAGAGGAGGCCAGAAGGGCCACGGGTGAGTCACAAGCTCACCAGGTGTTGGTGTACAAAAGTAGGGGCTCTCCTTTTGACCCATTTACTTGTGCACGGGCAGTCGGAGCCGCGCCCACGGCCACACCAAGCAGGGTAGAAGAGGGTAGCCGGAGCACAAGGCGATCAAGGTAACGACAGGGCCAGAAGCAATAAAGAGCAAAGGGGCGAGGTGGACTCCCCCGGCAAGGCCCTTGCCGGGGCGGCTTCCGCGACCCCAGCAAGAGCCTTGCCGGGGCAGCTCGCCCAACACCAGCAGAGCGAGCCACCCTTGAGCCTAAGAGTTCCAAGCGCTGCCAACAACTACATTGGAACCAAGGCTTGGGAGGCACCTCTGTGATGGCATGCAGATCTTCGTCAAGATCATAAACGCATGAGATCAGATGAGGACCAGAAGACGACGACCCTCGGCGGGATCCTAGCCGAGGAAATCCACAAGACCCTCGGCAAGATCCTTCCGGGGACGACCACGACGCCACAGCAAGACCCTTGCCGGGGCCCCGGCAAGACCCTTGCCGAGGACACCAGCGGGGCCACAGCCAGGCCCACTCCTGCCAAGACACCACCGCCGGCCCCATACAGCTACCAGCTGAACTAGCTGAGCAGGCACCTGCGTGGCAACGGGCGGCCTCTACACCGACCCAGCAAGCACCTGTGTGGTGGCATGCAGATCTTCATGAAGGCTCCACCACCGCGCCAGCCCAGCAATCAGCCAACGTGGCGCCACGACGCCTTGTCAGCTCGGACGCGTGTCGAAGCCAGGCGAGGCGGCGACAGCTGGGACGTGCTTCCTTGTCGTCCCCGATAAAGCGAGAGGGGCACGTCGGCAGCGCATTAAATGCGTTTGTCCGACGGTGCCAGAGGATAGACTCATCCATTGTACACCTTTCCACCTCCTGTGTGCCACTATGGCAACCCCTTTTGTCTATAAAAGGAGGCCCGAGGCGACCAGGAGGAGGATTCGGATCCTTTGGGAAAATTACACCCCGTAGCTAGCTCAAGAACACAAGAACACTCAAATACATCCACCAAAGCAGGACTAGGGTATTATGCATCTCCACGGCCCGAACCTGGGTAAACGATCTGTGTGCTTCCTGTCAGACCCGCTCTTTGCACAACCTCGCGCCTGCCAACCGTAGAAGGGATCCCAGTGATTCCATAGGTGTCGATTTCCCCCGACATCTTTGGCGCGCCAGGTACGGGGCGCAGTTGTGAAAATCTGGTCTAGCAATTAGCCTAGCAGTTCTTCATCGCCATGGCTCCCAAGAAGAAGACGATCACGGTGGTCGGTTCATCCGGAGCCGGACGGCCCGTACCGGTGCGGGCGAGCAGCGGGCCCATCACGGACAGAACCCGAGGCGCGGCCGCGAGCACCAACGTCGCTCTGGCAGTCAGAGCCTGGCGAGCGGCGTCGTTCGTGTGCAAGACGACGGGCCGCACATCGCCGGACCCGAGGACGGAGCGGGGGCCCCGCAGGTGGAGCGGGGGCCCCGCGGGTGGCGCGGGGCCCTCCAGAGGTGGCGCCGTACCATCTACGGGCAGCGCAGCAATATCCAGGACGCCTGCGCTGGTGCCCACGACGTGCTCTTCCCAGGGTGTGCGTGACGAGCAGGCCAGCACGCTGGTGACCCCGGACGGCGCCGTGGGAAGAATCCTGGGCATCACTCGCGGGACGAAGGAGACCAGATTGCTCGCCAAAGTGCTAGCGAAAATGGCGCACAGCCGCCAGGCCATGATAGAGCTCCTTCTAACATGGTTGGAAGTCAGAGCGCGTCACGGTCCGCGCAGCTTTTGCCGCCACCCACGCTAGCAGAAGCTTTGGCGTGCGCACAGCTGCTCCTCGACTTCCCTCCCACCGCGGAAAAGCTCGACGAGTGGAGAGCCACCATCCGGAGCCTCGTCGGTGTCGCCAACAAAGATGAGCTGCGACCAGAGGGGCCCTCGGGTCGACGCTCCGTCGAGCCACCGCACGCCGGCGGTGGAGGGGCCGCGGGCGCAGCCACGGTGCACTCTCCTCCTCCGCGCCAGCCGCCGCGGGTGTCGATCCGTCGTGATGACGCTTGTGATAACATTTCCATAGCGTCGTCTGACCCACGGACCCACCGCGACCAGCGCCAAGTTCTCCGGGAGCGAGCCCACGAAGATGCTCGAACTACCATCGAGCGCCGGCGCGATGCACGCCACCAGTCGGATAGGCGGGTGGGGCCCGCTATAGACCACCAGCACCGGGAGGCTCTAGCGGCCTACCTTACGAGGTGGGTTGCCCGGCCTTTACCCGTGAGCTGCGGCAGTTCCAGTGGCCGTCCTACCGCACGTTCAAGCCCGACGTCGGCGAGAAGTACAACGGCAAGACCCACCTGTCGGAGTTCCTCAGCATCTACACCATCGCGATGCAAGCCGCTGGAGCTCGCGACGACAAGGTGCTAGCCAATTACTTCCCATTGGCCCTGAAACCCAATGTCATGTCCTGGTTGATGCACTTGCCGGCGGATTCCATTAATTCTTGGTCGGATATGTGTCATGAGTTCGTTGGTGCCTTCACTGGAGGCCACCAAGCTCATGGCCAGGTGAGCGAATTGCACATCATTCCCCATAAGGATGGTAAGAACCTGCGCGAGTACATACAGAGGTTCAGCCGAGTGCAATACAACATCCCATATGTTCATCCCGCCGCCGTGATCAGCGCATTCCATCAGAATGTGCGCAATCGCAAGATGAGCGAAGAGCTGGCGATGAACAAAGTCAAGGATGTGGCCGAACTTTATGTTTTGGCCGATAGATGCGCCCGAGCTGAAGAGGGAAGGAAGTACCCCGGCGAAGACGCCGGCGCGGAAACCGACTCTATAGACGAAGACACCGCCACCCCGATGAAGAAGGGTCGGCGCCGCAACAGGAAACGCAAGGACAAGACCGTGCTTGCCGTCGAGGGAGTCGAGGACACCGGTGCTGCCAAGAAGGCCAAGGCAGACGACCCCGACAAGCAAATTGCCGGGTGCGCCGCTTGCCGAGCCTTGGCGGCTGCCGACAAGCCGGGAGGCTCCGACAAGCAATACTGCAAGATCCACCGCACCACGGGCCACGACCTCCAGAACTGCCGGCAAGTCGAGGTGCTTGCTGAGAAGCAAAAAGCTGAGTATGAGAGGCGGGACAAGGAGAAGGGCCGGGATGGTGCCGAGGGATCTGGCAAGAAGCGTGGCGGCCAAGGAGGTCACCGCGGCAAGGATAACCAGCAAGAGAGGCCCGCTCGGGGCCGCGACAAGAAGCAGGAAGATGATGATCACAACAAAGACGACGAGTCCGGCGAGCATGAGTTCCAGAAGGCTACAGAGGCCATGTGCGTCGATGGTGGCGCCTCGCTGCATACCTCTCACCGCCAGCTCAAGCAGTGGGCGCGTGAGATCATGGCGGCAGAGCCATCATTCGACGCTCAGAAGCCACTGAAGTGGTCCGGCATGACTATCATCTTCGACACCGAGGACCACCCTGATTGCACAACTGCGGTCGGGTGTTTGCCGTTGTTGGTTTCACCAACGATACGCAACCTCAAGGTGAACAAGATGCTAGTTGACGGTGGGGCCGGTCTGAACTTGATCTCGCCCGTTGTGATCAAAAGGCTGCAGATTCCTCATGGAGACCTTGAGGAGACGGGCACGTTTCAAGGGGTCAACCCGGGAAGGAGTCAGCCGAAAGGCAAGGTCACGCTGTCTGTGACGTTTGGAGGCGAGTTCAACTACAGGACAGAGAGGAATGTCTTCGATGTAGCCGAGATCCCCTTGCCCTACAACGGGATCCTCGGCCGCCTGGCACTAGCCAAGTTTATGGCGGCGGCGCACTACGTCTACAACACACTGAAGATACCCGGCCCGATGACCATCATCACCGTCCCCTGCGACAAGAAGGATGCGCTGATCTGCGCCGACCTACTCTACCGGGAAGCAGTTGCAGCGACTGCCGCCAAGGCACTAGCTCCTGCCGCTGAAGCCCCGGGAGGGAAGAAGAAGACCGGCAAGACCTCTCGCACCCACTCCGGCAAGCGCACCTCTTCGGAGTGTTGTGCTACCGTTGAGGACGTGCCAGAGAGCTCCACCGGCAAGAGCAAGAAATCCAGAGCTGCACCACCAAAGACCAAGAAGGTGTCCGTAGGATGGCACGGGAGGGGCTTTCACCATAAGCTCCACCCTCGACAGCAAATAGGAAAGCGTGCTCGTCACTTTCCTGCGGGCGAATGTCGATGTGTTTGCATGGCAAGCATCCAACATCCCCGGCGTTCCCAGGGAAGTGATTGAGCACCATCTTGCTGTCTGTCCCCATGCACGACCCGTCAAGAAGAAGGTCAGGAAGTAGGCTTTGGAACGACAGGAGTTCATCATAGAGGAGATAAGGAAGTTGGAAGCGGCAGGCTTGGTGAGAGGAGTGCTCCATCCGACGTGGTTGGCCAATCCGGTGGTGGTGCGCAAGGCAAACGGGAAGTGGAGGCTGTGTATTGACTACACAGATATCAATAAGGCTTGCCCTAAGGACCCCTTCCCGTTGTCGCGCATCGACCAGATTGTTGACTCCACGGCCGGGTGTGACCTGTTGTCATTCCTTGACGCCTACTCGGGCTACCACCAGATCTTCATGACAAGAGAAGACGAAGAGAAGACAACATTCATCACCCCATGTAGTACGTATTGCTTTTTACGGATGCCTTTTGGGTTGAAGAGTGCTGGCTCAACATTTGCAAGGGCAGTCCAAATTGGTTTTGAGCCCCAGCTACATAGAAATATGGAAGCTTATATGGATGACATAGTGGTCAAAACCAAGGACAAGGCGACACTTGTACGAGATTTAGAGGAGACGTTTGCAAACCTGCGCAAGATCAACCTCAAGTTGAACCCTGAGAAGTGTGTCTTCGGCGTTCTGTCCGGCAAACTTCTCGGGTTCTTTGTGTCACAGCGTGGGATCGAGGCAAACCCAGACAAGATCAAGGCTATCGAGCAAATTGAGGCGCCCAAGTGGATCAAGGATGTGCATCGGCTCACTGGCTGCGTTGCCGCCATGAGCAGATTCATCTCCAAGTCTGCCGAGCACGCCCTCCCCTTTTTCAAAATCCTGAAAAAGGTGGGACCAATGGAATGGACCCCAGAGGCCGAAGCAGCACTGCAGGATTTGAAGAAATACCTCTCCTCCACACCAATACTGGTTGCGCCCAAACCACAAGAGCCATTGCTGCTGTATCTAGCAGCAACGAATCAAGTGGATAGCGCCGCGCTAGTGGCACAGAGGGAGGTCAATGAAGAGGCAGCGGCAACGGCCGGACTGGCGGATGGCGAGCCAGAGCTCCTCCCGGCAGGCCTTGGTGCCGGCAAGGCAAGGCCCCCGGCAGAGTCTGACGCCATCGGGGCAGGGCCCGTACAACCAAATGAAGTGGTGCAGAAGAAGAGGATGATGCAGCACCCGGTTTACTTTGTCAGCTCCCTCTTGCAGGGGGCTAGGTCAAGGTATTCCGGTGTGCAGAAATTGCTCTTCGGCCTTCTTATGGCCTCGAGGAAGCTGCATCATTACTTCCAAGCGCACGAAATCACCGTCGTCACTCGCCTCCCGTTGCAACGGATACTGCATAACCCAGACGCAACCGGAAGGATCGTGGAGTGGGCCTTGGAGCTGTCGAGCTTTGGTTTGAAGTTTGAAAGTACTTCGACAATCCAGAGCAGAGTCTTAGCAGAGTTCATTGCGGAGTGGACCCCAACGCCCGACGAAGAGATCCAGGAGACCACTCTCCCCGGTAAGGAAGCAGGTCCCAACTGGATCATGTACTTTGACGGGGCTTTCTCGCTGCAAGGCGCCGATGCTGGTATGCTGCTTGTCGCACCCACCGGAGAGCACCTCAAGTATGTAATCCAGATCCACTTTCCCAGGGAGATGTCCACAAATAACACTGCTGAATACGAGGGGTTGCTTGCCGGTCTCAGGATCGCGGTAGACCTCGGGATTAAGAAGCTCATCGTCAGGGATGATTCACAGCTTGTCGTCAGGCAAGTCAACAAAGATTACCAGAGCCCGTTGATGGAGGAACACGTAGATGAGGTGAGGAAGCTGGAGGAGCGCTTCGACGGTATACAAGCGGAGCACGTTCCCCGAGTGGAGAATGACATCGCCGATTACCTGTCGAAGCGCGCAGCGTTCAACCTACCTGTGGAACCAGGTACTTTTGTGCTTCGGTTAACTCAACCATCCGTGGAACCATCGATGGAGCAGAACAAGCGGACGAAATCAGGCCCCAGCAAGTACTTTCCCGCCGAGCCCCCTGGGGCCGCCGACAAGGATGTTGCCATGGGTACTGAACCTGCCGAGGGGCAACTGGCTCCGGCAGGGCGTCAAGCCCTGGCCGTAGAGACGGCCGCTCCCATGGCAGAAGAAATGCCTTTAGTCCTTGCCGTCGAGCCCCAGGCTCCGGCATGGGCGCAGCACACCATCCGATTCCTCCAAACAGGGGAACTTCCAGAGGAGCAGGAAGAAGCGGAGAAAGTAGCCCGTCCGTCCGCCATGTATCAGTTCGTCGATGACGTCCTGTACAGGAAAAGGCCGAACAGTGTGAAATTGAAGTGCATTTCCCGGGAGGAAGGACTGGAGCTGTTGGCAGAGATACACAGAGGCATATGTGGTTCCCACATAGGGTCGAGGGCCCTTGCCGGCAAGGCGTTCCAGCAAGGTTTCTTCTGGCCCACTGCCCTCCAGGATGCAACGGCACTAGTAACCAAGTGTGAAGTGTGTCAGTTCCATTCGAAGAAGCTTCATCAACCAGCTCAAGCCCTTCAAACAATTCCTCTCTCTTGGCCGTTTTCGATCTGGGGGCTCGACATACTGGGCCCTTTCCCCCGCGCTGACGGGAGCTTTGAGTACTTGTACGTTGAGATCGACAAGTTCACAAAGTGGCCGGAGGTGGAAGCAGTGAGGAAGGTGACCACACAGTCGGCCGTCAAGTTCTTCAAGGGGCTAGTCTGCCGTTTTGGTGTGCCAAACAGAGTCATCACCGACAACGGCACGCAGTTCACAAGTCATACCTTCATGCAGTATATCCAAGACCTCGGCAGCAAAGTCTGTTTCGCTTCCGTGGCACACCCACGGAGCAACGGCTAGGCGGAGAGGGCAAATGTTGAAGTACTGCGAGGCCTGAGAACCAAGACTATTGACAGGCTGCGCCAGAGCGGAAGGCGCTGGATTGATGAATTGTCGGCGGTTCTTTGGTCAATCAGAACAACGCCAAATCGAGCCACCGGCCAGACACCCTTCGCCCTGGTATACAGGGCAGAAGCAGTTCTCCCCACAGAACTCACATACGGTCACCTCGAGTGCTCGCTTATGACGAGATTGAGCAAGAGCAATTGTGGCAAGATGACGCAACGCTCCTCGAGGAAGATCATCTTCAGGCGACTGTGAGAGCAGCACGCTACCAGCAAGCCTTGCACCGCTAACATAGCCGCAAGGTTCATGCCCGAAGCTTTGAGGAAGGCGACCTTGTTCTTCGGCGCGTTCAGTCGGTCAAGAATTCCAACAAGTTGACGCCGAAGTGGGAAGGCCCTTATCGGGTAATAGGAGTCACCAGGCCTGGCGCAGTCCGCCTGGAGACCGAAGATGCTATTCCAGTGAGCAACTCCTGGAACATCGAGCATCTTTGTAAGTTTTACCAATGAGGTGCGGTTGTCTGGCCCCCCGGCAAACCACCTTTTGTACAAGCCTTGCCGACGAGGCATGTAACCCTCTGTACAAAGCCAGGCGCAGACCCTGAGCATAAATAAATGAAGCACTGGCGCCCTAAGTTTTAGCATGCATGCTAGGTTAAGTCTCTCCCTCGGTTAGGGTTGATAGTGCTTAGCAGCGACTAACCCCTAGCATAGAGGTCGAGTGCACATTTCTCTGTTCCTTTCCATCCTCTTTGGTTCGCAGGGTACATGGACGTTTCTGCTGAGCTGTTTGGGAGAAAGAGAACGGGCCGGCACTCCAGCCTCGGCAGGCCAAGGTTGCCAGGGGCTGCAGATGCAAGAATCCAACCCCGGCAAGCCAAGGTTGCCGGGGGCTGCAGATTCAGATAAGTCTTTTATCCTCTATTGTGCATTTCCGTATGATGTTGGGACGTATGAAACCTCGTTTTGCTCCTAGACCACCGTGCTCCCCCTTTTTTTCCTATACCCAAGTCCCTGGGTCGGAGCCGGGTCGTAGTCGCGGTGGCAAGGAAATAAACGAAGGGCCTAACTCTACTACGCCCCTGCCTCCACCGAGAGCGTGAGGATGGTCGACTGAAGTAAGGGGACGGAAGGCCTGTTGCCGGGAGACGATTTTTATCTTGAAAATAACAAGGATTCATTCCTTGGCATGGGCCTCGCTCATGCACAAAGAACTCAGCAAGCACCCTTTTTCATTAAAAACATCCCATACAGGTACAGTTCATACGGGATAAAAAAACATGAGCAAGGGAATTACAAGTCTTAAAATTAACAAGTGCCCGCAGGCTTACAAACTAAAAAGAGATAAGATGCCCGTAATCCCTTTCTTGTCCCTATCCTCAGAAGGTGGAACAAGATAGCAGGAGGGCAAAAAGAGTGCCTAGGCGAGGTGCGAGGAGCAGAAGGCACCAAGAGAACATCCCGGTGCCGGGAGGGAAGCTGGAAGATGAGGCAGCAGGCCGGCAATACGCGACGAAGGCGTCGGTGCCCGCGTACTCCGACTTGACGGCCGCCACCCGCCTTCTTCGCCTTCCCCGACCCTCCTACGCCAGCCGCCCAAGGAGTCGACGGGGAACGCGCCGATGGAGAGCTTGACGAGGAAGGCCCTCGGCAGGGCGCGTGGCCGAGGGAGGGGCGGCGCGGTCAATCGGAGTCGAGGTCGGCATCCCGCCGCTCGACGCCTTCGTCGTCGTTGTCGCTGTCCTCCTCGTCACTCCTGCTTGAGGAAGAATCTTCATCGTCGGAGGAGCTCTCCACGCAGGACTTTAGGCGAGTTCCAAGATCCCCAAAGACCTTGACGGAGAGCAGGCCGTTCTCCATTAACTTGAAGTAGAAAACGAGCCCCGCCGTCAGGCTGTGGATACGAGCAAACGTCTTCCATCCGCGACAGAGGTACATGACGTGGGGAGCGGGGAAGTCGACGTCGACCCGCGTGCCGCCGTTCCCGCAGCCCCTCATGTGCAGCCTGAGGGTCTGGGGCGGATCGAGCTCCATCTCCCGAGAAAACAGGGTAGGGAGACGAAGACGACGGCGCGGTGGCCGGCGCAGCCTAATGAAGAACTCGCGAGGCTGGTCCCCAACGTGGCCCTCCATTGGGAGAGCACCGCCGGCGGAGGCAAGGTCGGTGCGCCGCCCTGTCCCCCTCTTCCCTGAACGCCACGGCAACCTCGGCCTCACCCCCCCCCCTTCCTCTCGTGGCCGGCTCCGCCACCGCGAGCTCTTGGGGAGGAGGGAAGCGCTGTCGAGCAATGACCCTCGCCGCCACCGTCGAAGGGCCAGCGCCTCCTCTCGCCATGGAAAATGGAGGAAAGAAGCCGAAGTAAATGGAGGCGGATGATGAAAAGATGTGGGATACCATCCCCCTTCCCCTTCTTATAAAGGGGTGGGGTCGGGGCTCGGCCGCCCCACTCGACAAATCCGGCCATCGGGAGCGCAGGGAATCAAGACCGACCCGCTGCCTCAATCAGCGACGGCCCGGTTTCCCGCCTCCACCGCCTGCCACCTGCATGGAGGACACGTGGCGAGCAAGCAGAATCGAGGGGATGGGTGAGACGACCGTTCCCCACCCCGTGATCGCGGGGCGCGGACGCCTTGAAGGCCACGACCCGAGTCCAACTCAGTAAATGAGCCGCGCCTCTGCGTCTCCCTCTTTTTACGGGGAAGGCGCGAGCTGCCTCTTTACCATGATGTGACGCATGCGTGCGGAAACCGCCCCACGCATGGCCCCCACCTCACGCACGACCCTCCACGTCGCGCGTTCAACGCGGGTCGTGGGGAAGCGCAGCGGACGGAAAGTTACTGCGGTAAAATCCGCCCCACCTGCCCGCGTGTCGTTCTGGGCCTGGCCCAGCAACGTGTCGCGCTTATGTGTGGCCCAGGCCCGGAGGCTCCTGTCGGTGTACAAAAGTAGGGGCTCTCCTTTTGACCCCTTTACTTGTGCACGGGAAGTCGGAGCCGCACCCACGGCCACACCAAGCAGGGCAGAAGAGGGTAGCCGAAGCACAAGGCGATCAAGGCAACGACAGGGCCAGAAACAATAAAGAGCAAAGGGGCGAGGTGGACTCCCCCGGCAAGGCCCTTGCCGGGGCGGCCTCCGCGGCCCCGGCAAGAGCCTTGCCGGGGCAACTCGCCCAACACCAGCAGAGCGAGCCGCCCTTGAGCCTAAGAGTTCCAAGCGCTGCCAACAACTACATTGGAACCAAGGCTCGAGAGGCACCTCTGTGATGGCATGCAGATCTTCGTCAAGATCATAAATGCACGAGATCAGATGAGGACCAGAAGACGACGACCCTCAGCGGGATCCTAGCCGAGGAAATCCACAAGACCCCCGGCAAGATCCTTGCCGGGGACGACCACGATGCCACGGCAAGACCCTTGCGGGGCCCTGACAAGACCCTTGCCGAGGACACCAGCGGGGCCGCAGCTAGGCCCACGCCTGCCAAGACACCACCGCTGTTTCCATACAGCTGCTAGCTCAACTAGCTGAGCAGACACCTGTATGGCGACGGGCGGCCTCTACACCGACCCAGCAAGCACCTGCGTGGTGGCATGTAGATCTTCATGAAGACTCCACCACCGCGCCAGCCCGGCAACCAGCCAACGTGGCGCCACGACGCCTTGTCAGCTCGGACGCGTGTCGAAGCCAGGAGAGGCGACGACAGCTAGGACGTGCTTCCTTGCCGTCCCCGATAAAGCAAGAGGGGCACGTCGGCAGCGCATTAAATGTGTTTGTCCGACGGTGCCAGAGGATAGACTCATCCACTGTACACCTTTCCACCTCCTGTGTGCCACTGTGGCAACCCCTTTTGTCTATAAAAGGAGGCACGAGGCGACCGGGAGGAGGATTCGGATCCTTTGGGCAAATTACACCCCGTAGCTAGCTCAAGAATACAAGAACACTCAAATACATCCGCCAAAGCAGGACTAGGGTATTACGCATCTCCGTGGCCCGAACCTGGGTAAACGATCTATGTGCTTCCTGTCAGACCTGCTCTTTGCACAACCTCGCGCCCGCCAACCGTAGAAGGGATCCCAGTGGTTCCATAGGTGTCGATTCCCCCCGACACCAGGCGTGCCCTAGGAGGGGGTGCCCTATGAGCTTCTGGGCCCATGTGGCTCCTCTAACTCTAATCTCAGCTCCATAAATACCCAAATATTCCCCGTATCCCAGACGGCACACTAAAAATACTTTTCCAGCACCGCAAGCTTCTGTTCTCGTGAGATCCCATCTAGGGGCCTTTTCCGGCACTCCGCCGGAGGGGGATTCGATCACGGAGGGCTTCTACATCAACTTTGTTGCCCTTTCGATGATGTGTGAGTAGTTTACCACAGACCTATGAGTCCATAGCAGGTAGCTAGATGGCTTCTGCTCTCTCTTTGATCTTCAATACAATGTTCTCCTCGATGTTCTTGGAGATCTATTCGATGTAATCTTCTTTTGCGGTGTGTTTGTTGAGATCCGATGAATTGTTGGCTTATGATCAGATTATCTATGAATATTATTTGAGTCTTCTCTGAACTCTTTTATGCATGATTAAGATAGCTTTGTATTTCTCTCCGATCTATTGATTTGGTTTGGCCAACTAGATTGATTTTTCTTGCAATGGGAGAGGTGCTTTGTAGTCGGTTCAATCTTGCGGTGTCCTCACCCAGTGACAGAAAGGGTAGCGAGGCACGTATTTGTATTGTTGCCACTAAGGATAAAAAGATGGGGTTTATTTCATATTTATTGGATCTATCCCTCTACATCATGTCATCTTGCTTAAGGCGTGACTCCGTTCTTGTTAACTTAATACACTAGATGCATGTTGTATAGCGGTCGATGTGTGGAGTAATAGTAGTAAATGCAGGCAGGAGTCGGTCTACTTGTCACGGACGTGATGCCTATATTCATGATCATTGCCTTGGATATCGTCATAACTATGCTCTTTTCTATCAATTGCTCAACAGTAATTTGTTGACCCACCGTATGTGTACTTTCAAGAGAGAAGCCTCTAAGGAAAACTATGGCCCCCGGGTCTATTTTTATCATATTATTTTCAGATCTACAAAACCAAAAACACAAAAATACCTTGCTGCAATTTATTTATCTTTACTTTATTTTGCACTTTTATTCATCTTTTATATCAATCTATATCAGATCTCATCCTTGCAAGTGGCGGTGAAGGGATTGACAACCCCTTTTTCGCGTTGGGTGCAAGTATTTGTTTGTTTGTGCAGGTGCATCTATTGAGGACTTGTGTGTTCCTCCTACTGGATTGGTACCTTGGTTCTTAACTGAGGGAAATACTTATCTCTACTTTGCTACATCACCCTTTCCTCTTCAAGGGAAAAACCAACGCAAGCTCAAGAAGTAGCAGTCGAGGTGCTCAATCGTCGAGTGACTTCTGTAGTGCACCCCCTCCCTCCGCTGCTGAGTGAGAGGTTGGGGGTAGTACTCGTCGGCGTGACAGTCTCCGCCGCTGTCAATGTCGACGTGCGACGAGCCGTTGTCTCCCGCGCCGCCACGTGCATACCCGGGTGGACTGTGCTGGGAACCGGCCATCCGCACCTCCACGCGGGATCGCTGGTCTCGCACTCAGACATATCATCTGAGCCCTCATGAAGGAGGTAAACAAATTGAGGACGGGTTCGTCGAGCTGGATCGCCGCGATCTGCGGGGTCGCGGCCTGAAGAGTCATCGTGTGCTTGATCCACCGCTGGAGCCGTGAGCACCCAGAGCGCTTGCGACGCGACCGATGGAGCGATGAGGCACCGACTAGTAAGTGGTCGACGGTTGTCGAAGAAGAACGCCAAAGGTGCTCGCGCGGAAGTGCGCTGCACCACGGATGGGCAACGCCTCGATATCCAACAGGGCTTCCCGAAGCCACGCAGAACAGTCGGTGAAGAAGTTGAGGACGTCGAAACGGATCTCGCTGCCGAGAGTCAGTCCGCCGCCGGAAACCATGGTGAAGGTGGGAAAATCGCAACTACGCCGGAAGTCGCTAGACGCCTGCCCCACGGTGGGCGCCAACTGTCGTGGGTGTAAGTCTGACAATGAGGTTTAGGGGTGAGAATTAGAGGGCAGAGCCTAGCTACGGCACAGTTGTTACACTCGGATTTACGAGTTCAGGCCCCTCGCGGTGGAGGTAATAGCCCTACGTCTCGGTGTTCTGGAGCTGTTGATTGAGTGTATAGTTTACAGAAGATGCGAACCCTTGTTATGGACCCGAGGGGTGGCTTATATAGAGTCTGCTAGGTCTCCTATGAATGCCGCCATAACCAGGGTTAAAGGGAGGTTTTAAGTGTGCCAGGTAACGGGCGTATTAATTACACTTGATGAGGGTGGAGGCACGTCCTGATCGTTGCGATCCTGGGGAGCCTCTTGGTCTTCTCTGTCTGAGTGACGTCAGGTACTCCGAGTGAAATAAGTCGGTCGAGTGAACGGCAACTTTTCCGAGTGGTTGTTGGCTTCCGAGTGACCTTCACGTTGTAGTACATATGAACGCTGATCTGGCCCAGGGGCCCAGTACACAGTGCATGGTGTCCGAGAGTAGGGTCTGTAGGTCAGGCCTGTTACCCTATCCCTAGTACATGTCCTCGTTAGGGGGCCCTCCTAAAACAATTGCCAATTCAAGTTAAAATTTTGACAACAACATAAGTAAGAAATATGATCCAAATTGAATAAAACATATAATCAACAAATCTATTATATACATGCATCACATTCATTCATCAAAACCATTCATCAACATTCATTATTCTAAATATAAACATCCACACATATAAACATCAAATCTATATATATAGCAATACCAAATGTGCATATCAATCTAAACACATTCATCTTTCTAAAGATAAACATCCACACATGTATGCATATGCATTCATTTTAAATATAGCAATACCACAATATTTAGTCAACAACATTCATTCATGATCAACAACTTCAATCATTCATCATCAACATTCATTCATCATTCAACAACATTGAAATATGCATATATGCATATGAATCATTTACCAACATTGGAATATCAATCATATTCAAATGTTTTAAATAAAATTATAACCATCATATTTATCCAACATCCATCATATTGAAACAACATCAATCATTTTTTATCAAACATCAATGATTTATTCTAAAAAAGCTATAATATGAACTAGGGTTCATCTTCAAACTAAATAGAATCAGCAAAACTCGCTACTACAATATGAACTAGGGTTCATGTTCAACACATCCATCATATTGAATCATTCCAAATAAACCTAGAATTAACAAAAATTAAAACTACAAGATGAAATCATAGCTTTTTGACTAAAACTATTTGGAGGGACCGAAGGAGCTTACTTCTCTCGTCGTGGAGCCATCTCGATCCGCAAAAACGATGGAGGAGATGGGGGGGTGCTGGAGGGGATGAGATAGGCGCCTCCTCCTCTGTTCTTCGGGGCGGTAGGAAGGAAGATGGGGGCTGGATTGGTGGGTGGGCCCCACGGCCTATAACTATTCAAAACCTACCGCCGAGGTTGATGGCGGTAGGGTATAACAGCCTACCGCCAGAGACATTGGCGGTAGGGTCGACGGCAGAGGCGAAAGTCCGTTTACTAGCTGACGTGGATAAGTGGTCTACCGCCGGGGCTTGGTAGGCAGTTATATCCTACCGCCGTCGCCCCTGACAGTAAGAAAAGGAATCAGACAAAAAAAAATCAAACTAGGGACAAATCCGACTTAATTTGGCCGCACATCGCCGGTGGCTGGCGAGGCTGATTCTGTTGCATGTGGGGCTGCGGATCACGTTTCCGGATACTTCTCGGGTGTCCTTTCCGGCCGCTGTTGGGGTTTTCCACCTTTCGGTGCGTCGGGCCGTTGGGTTGTGTCACTCTGCCGGGGTCTCTCGGTGGCCCCCGTCTGCAGCCACACTGCGCAAGACAATGTATATCCACGGAGCAAAAGCATATGTATCGAATTCGAGCTAAAGTGGTGCGGGAAAACCGGAAAAGCCACGGGATTGGGGTAGCACCGTCGCCACCGAAAAAGAGACGAGGAAAACACGCCCTGCCCCCAAAGAAACACGCCGCAGGCGTGGACCGGACCGCGGGTCTGTGCGACGCCCGGCACCCACAGATCCCACGAAATTGTCCTCCGCGGCGCACTGAACCTCGCTCCACTGACCCAGGGCGGCCGCCATGGGCTCCTACCGCTACAGCTCCGCCTCGCAGTTCTTCTTCGCCGCCGGCGAAGCCGGCCCCGGCCCCGCCGCGCGCAAGCCCGCCAGAACCGTGCGGATCCCCGTCACCACGCCTCAGGACGCGGCGGCCGCCAGGATCCAGGCGGCGTTCCGGAGCCGCCGGGTCCGGAGGCACGTCGCGGCCGTGCGCTCCGCCGACGCCGAGGCGACGCGGCTCGAGCGGCTGCTCCGGCGGCAGGAGACCGTGGACGCCGTCCGCGGCGACGACCGCGAGCGCGCGCGCTTCTCGGAGGCGCTCATGGCCGTGCTGCTCCGCCTCGACGCCGTCCCGGGCCACGACCCGGCCGTGCGGGAGGCCCGGCGCGCCGTCAGCCGCCGCGTCGTCGGCCTCCAGGAGGTGTTCGACTCCGTGCTCGCGGCGCCCGAGGCCGACACCTACGGCGTCCCGGCGAGCCTGGCCCAGGTTCTCGAGGGGATCTGGGGCATCGGAGAGGCGCCGGTTGCGCCGCCGCCGCCGGCGGTGGCCGCGGAGGAGGAGGCGAGGAGGAGTGGCTGGGGCAGGTTTTTCGCGGTACTTTAGCGCGCGCGCTCCCGCGACTGTGAGATCGTAGTATACCGCGTATAAATACGTGTATCTCGTGGATGCTTACGATCGTAGTATACCAAGTGGTACAGTGATGATATATGAACATGGAACGAATACCTACAGTGATATAGATATATTTAGGCTCAGTTCTTTCGTCAGAATCTAGAATCAGACCCTACCCAGTTTCTCCCACAATCTGTGAGCCTCGTTTGTTTTACAATTCTATTGGGAGAATCTGATAATCTGGCAAAAGAACTGGCCCATACTCTACTTTGCTGGTGCCTGTGCCTGGTTGCATTTGAACTGGGGATTTTGTTTGACATTGTACCATTTTGTTGCACTGTTCTTGTGGTTTTATGTTCTCTCTATTCTATTTTATCCAAAATTCGATATGGATCATAGGTCATAAGCTCTCATTTTCTGAATCCGGTTGGTTTGATGCTGCCCTGCCAAAATGTTGGCAAACAAACAAGATTAATGCGTACAAAGGAATCAAAGGATGAATGTAGCTGAATGGAGGTAGACTCATTGGTTTGGCCTTGTGTTTTGTAAGAATGTCAAAAGGGAAATTGGTTCGGTTCAGAAAATCAGGAAGGCTTCGCAATGCAAAATCGTATCTCGCCGGTTTATGTAGCTGAGACAAATTCTGGCTTTGGGTTGGCAGTTCACCGAGAACTTACATTTACCGCGTTGGTCAATTCATATGGAACATGGTCATATTTGTTATGACTCCGTACCCCTCAGTTGTAGCCTCCTCCGACCAAAGCACTAGGGTTTCCTTGCTTTTCGCCGGCACCGCCGCTGTCCGCCTTGTCTCCTATGGTTCTTAGAGGCGCGGTGGATCCCGGCCCTTGCCGGCGGGAGGCCTCCATTTGTAGATGTTCTTTTTTAAGTTTTGTTAGGTTTGTCCCATGCTTAGTGTCGAGGGATGAACCCAGGGAAGGCAACGGAATCCGGATCCCTTTCAAAAACATCGGGCAGGCAACGCCCCTCAATCCGGCTTGCTCCTGGCCAGCTTCCCAGCGCAACTCGGCCAAACCGGCTGGCATACGGCCAAACCGGCCGGTCCCTGCAAGTCAAACCTTCATCGTCAAACCAACATGGCTACAGTGTGTTTCCCTTTACGCCGGCCCCGGCGGGCGCGGCTGCTGTGCCAACCAAGCCCCCACCTGGGGCGGGCGGCGTCTCGAAGGCGCAACCCTGTAGCAAGACGGCACATCCGTCCCATGACGATCGACCCGGCGTGCCTACAGTACCCAACAGCCGGCCGTACCGGCGCCCGGCGGACCCGGTACGGCCCGCACTCGACGGACCCGACGCGACCCGGACCCGGCCAACCCGGCGCCCCGCTGCCGGCTCCAAGACACTAACAATCCGGCACCACGCCCATGTAGCTTTACCATTGTAACTGTTGGGGAACGCAGTAATTCCAAAAAAAATCCTACGCACACGCAAGATCCATCTAGGTGATGCATAGCAACGAGAGGGGAGAGTGTTATCTACGTGCCCTCGTAGACCGAAAGCGGAAGCGTTATGACAACGCGGTTGATGTAGTCGTACGTCTTCACGATCCGACCGATCCTAGCGCCGAAGGTACGACACCTCCGTGATCTGCACACGTTCAGCTCGGTGACGTCCCACGAACTCTAGATCCAGCTGAGGTCGAGGAAGAGTTTCGTCAGCACGATGGCATGGTGACGATGATGATGAAGTTACCGGCGCACGGCTTCGCCTAAGCACTGCAACGATATGAACGAGGTGGAAATCTATGGAGGGGGGCACCGCACACGCCTAAGACAACGGTCAACTTTGTGTGTTCTAGGGTACCCCCTGCCCCCGTATATAAAGGAGCAAGGGGGAGGCCGGCCGGCCCTCCTGGGGCGCGCCCCAAGTAGGATTCCTACTAGGAATCCTATTCCTAGTAGGTTTCCAACAAGGGAAGAGAGGGGGAAGGAAGGAGAGGGGGAGAGGGAGAAGGAAAGGGGGGCGCCCCCCCCCCCTTTCGCTAGTCCAATTCGGACCCAAGGGGATGGGGCGTGCGGCCTGCCCTAGCCGCCCCTCTCTCTCTCCACTAAGGCCCATGTGGCCCATTAGTTCCCCCGGGGGGTTCCGGTAACCCTCCGGCATTCCGGTTTTATCCGAAACTTCTCCGGAATATTTCCGGTGTCCGAATATAGTCGTCCAATATATCAATCTTTATGTCTCGACCATTTCGAGACTCCTCGCCATGTCCGTGATCACATCCGGGACTCCGAATAACCTTCAGTACATCAAAACACATAAACTCATAATACCGATCATCACCGAATGTTAAGCGTGCGGACCCTACGGGTTCGAGAACTATGTAATGACCGAGACACATCTCCGGTCAATAACCAATAGCGGAACCCGGATGCTTATATTGGCTCCTACATATTCTACGAAGATCTTTATCGGTCAAACCGCATAACAACATACGTTGTTCCCTTTGTCATCGGTATGTTACTTGCCCGAGATTCGATCATCGGTATCATACCTAGTTCAATCTCGTTACCGGCAAGTCTCTTTACTCATTCCGTAATGCATCATCCCGCAACTAACTCATTAGTCACACTGCTTGCAAGGCTTATAGTGATGTGCATTACCGAGAGGGCCCAGAGATACCTCTCCGATACACGGAGTGACAAATCCTAATCTCGATCTATGCCAACCTAACAAACACCTTCGGAGACACCTGTAGAGCATCTTTATAATCACCCAGTTACGTTGTGACGTTTGATAGCACACAAGATGTTCCTCCGGTATTCGGGAGTTGCATAATCTCATAGTCAGAGGAACATGTATAAGTCATGAAGAAAGAAATAGCAATAAAACTCAACGATCATAATGCTAAGCTAACGGATGGGTCATGTCCATCACATCATTCTCTAATGATGTGATCCCGTTCATCAAATGACAACACATGTCTATGGTTAGGAAACATAACCATCTTTGATTAACGAGCTAGTCAAGTAGAGGCATACTAGGGACACTCTGTTTTGTCTATGTATTCACACATGCACTAAGTTTCCGGTTAATACAATTCTAGCATGAATAATAAAAATTTATCATGATATAAGGAAATATAAATAACAACTTTATTATTGCCTCTAGGGCATATTTCCTTCAGTAACCCCGTGGGGCTAGCCTATAAGACTCCCCGGTGCTCCTCCATGCAGAGGGTCGACTCCTTTAGCCATTCATACACACATCCATCCACACAGAGAAGGAGCAGCCTACGCACTGGTCGGCCTTCCTTCCTCCCCAAAACAGCTCTAGGAGCAAGCTTGTACCATCTTCTTATAAACCACACTCGGCAGGACTAGGGGTATTATCTCTCCGGAGAGGCCCCGATCCTGGATACGTCCTGTGTCTCGCACTCGCTCGTACCAACCTCGCCTCTGGAGCCCACCGGTTGCCTCTTGCCTATCCCTCTCTTTAACCACCCCGTGGCATCTACTATGCGCCCACCACGACACCCAGGAAGACGAGGCGATGGCGACTTCCTGAAGATGAAATAAGGTCTTCCCCGCCTAGCCCCCATCCAGGCGGGGCTTCTAGCATCGACAGAGGCACGCAGAGGTGTGTCTCCGGCGGATCTGGTCGGCGTCTGTCTTCGGTAAATCCGCTTGGACCCCATCTTCGTTCGTCTACTTATGTGTGTCTGCATGCTAGATCCTTTCGATCTATGCTTCTCTTCACCGACGGCGATTGCTATTCTGGTGTGCTGATCCTGTTGGGCCTTAGCACGACAACTTTCATAGTAGCTACTACAATAATATTTACCCGACTCCGATGAGGGGTGGGCGATGATGACGATGCGTCTTTGGCTCGCTCTAGTGCTTGTAGTCATCGCTAGGTGGTATACGGACCTGGATGTAATTTTTATCTTTGATGTTCTTTCTATTACCTTGACAGTTGATGAATAGATCGGAAATTTTCTCGCAAAAAATGATCATATTTGTTATCCTCGTTGGATCCATTGTTAACTTCATCTTCATTGCGGTCACATACATTGTATTATTCTGCTACAACAAAATAAACTGCTCATATAAGAAATTAGAGGAATCGCACATAGTCCATAGCAGAGTCAGCATTATCCAGTTTTGTATAGGATTCAACAAATTGGATCGTGACCCTACATGGATTCTACCTGATCTTGGATCACACGATTTCGTAGGATCTGTCATACCGTAGGACTCACTCTCGAAACATGCTTTATATATACACAATAAAATAAGTTTCTTGTTGTGTAATTTTATAGCTATGTGTGCTTTTTGATCTATAAGTCTTCTCTGGACAATATAAAATAATAGTTTTTCAAAGGGAGTGGTGCATAGTAGTGGGTTCAATCTTGCGGTGATCTTGTCCAAGGACGGAAAGGATGAAGACATGTATTGTCTTCTTGCTACTAAGGATAAAATAATGGGGTCAATCTTATTGCTAGATTTTCTTCTGTCTATATTTTGTCATCTTACTTATTGGGTTACTTTGTTTCTTGTAAACTTAATAGTTTGAGTTGCATTCTAGATAGAGGTCTTGGGTGGAGTAATAGTAGTAGATGCGATTGGATTAACGGTCTACTTATCACGGACATAATGCTTATGTGAGATTATGCCATGAATGATCACAATTATAATTTGCGTTATTCTGTCAATTACCCAATAGTAATCTATCTACCATGCCACTACATACTTTCGAGAGAGATGCCACTAGTGAACCTATGGCCCCCATGTCTATATTCCATCAACACGAAAACTCTTACAACAATTGCTTTTTTACTTTCTTTTATTTTCTTGCTGATACGTCTCCGTCGTATCTACTTTTCCAAACACTTTTGCCCTTGTTTTAGACTCTAACTTGCATCATTTGAATGGAACTAACCCGGACTGACGTTGTTTTGCAGCAGACTTTCCATGGTGTTATTTATGTGCAGAAACAAAAGTTCTCGGAATGACCTGAAACTCCACGGAACGTCTATTTGGAAATAATAAAAAATCCTTGCAAAAGATAAAGACCAGGGGTCCCACACCCTGGCCACGAGGGTGGAGGGCGCGCCCTCCCCCCTAGGGCGGCACCCTACCTCGTGGGCCCCCTGGAGCTCCTCCGACCTCAACTCCAACTCTATATATTTGCTTTCGGGGAGAAAAAATCAGAGAGAAGAATTCATCGCGTTTTACGATACGGAGCCGCCGCCAAGCCCTAAAACCTCTCGCGAGGGCTGATCTGGAGTCCGTTCGGGGATCCGGAGAGGGGGATTCGTCGCCATCGTCATCATCAACCATCCTCCATCACCAATTTCATGATGCTCACCGCCGTGCGTGAGTAATTCCATCGTAGGCTTGCTGGACGGTGATGGGTTGGATGAGATATATCATGTAATCGAGTTAGTTTTGTTAGGGTTTGATCCCTAGTATCCACTATGTTCTGAGATTGATGTTGCTATGACTTTGCTATGCTTAATGCTTGTCACTAGGGCCCGAGTGCCATGATTTCAGATCTGAACCTATTATGTTTTCATGAATATATGTGAGTTCTTGATCCTATCTTGCAAGTCTATAGTCACCTACTATGTGTTATGATCCGGCAACCCCGAAGTGACAATAATCGGGACCACTCCCGGTGATGACCATAGTTTGAGGAGTTCATGTATTCACTATGTGCTAATGCTTTGTTCCGGTACTCTATTAAAAGGAGGCCTTAATATCCCTTAGTTTCCATTAGGACCCCGCTGCCACGGGAGGGTAGGACAAAAGATGTCATGCAAGTTCTTTTCCATAAGCACGTATGACTATATTCGGAATACATGCCTACATTACATTGATGAATTGGAGCTAGTTCTGTGTCACCCTATGTTATGATTGTTACATGATGAACCACATCCGGCATAATTCTCCATCACCGATCCAATGCCAACGAGCTTTTCACATATTGTTCTTCTCTTATTTACTTTCCCGTTGCTACTGTTACAATCACTACAAAATACCAAAAATACTACTTTTTCTACCGTTACTTTCGTTACCGTTACCACTACTATCATATTACTTTGCTACTAAATACTTTGCTGCAGATATTAAGTTATCCAGGTGTGGTTGAATTGACAACTCAACTGCTAATACTTGAGAATATTCTTTGGCTCCCCTTGTGTCGAATCAATAAATTTGGGTTGAATACTCTACCCTCGAAAACTGTTGCGATCCCCTATACTTCTGGGTTATCAAGACTATTTTCTGGCGCCGTTGTCGGGGAACATAGCTCTATTCTTTGAGTCACTTGGGATTTATATCTGCTGGTCACTATGAAGAACTTGAAAGATGCTAAGACAACAACTTATCCCTCAACTACGAGGGGAGGTAAGGAACTGCCATCTAGCTCTGCACTTGATTCACCTTCTGTTTTGAGTAAGCTTGCGACACCTAAACCTGCTTCTGCTATTCGTTCTAATATGTCGCATGTTATTGATGATGCCACTTCTGCTATGCATGATACTTATGATGAGACTACTTCTATGCTTGATACTACTGTGCCACTTAGTGAATTTCTTGATGAACAAATTGCTAGGGCTAGAGAGAAAGAAATTATTGAAACTGATTATATTGATGAAAGTGATGATGCAGACTTGCCTGTTATTCCTGAGGGTTATGTTTTTGATAAAGAAGCTTCTTTAGCTATTTTAGCTTGCAAAGATAGATATGAGCTCAAGAGGTTATTAGCTAAATGGAATAAGCAATCTCTTATTGATAGAATGAAACCTGACCCTACTTTTGCTACTTCACCTATCTGTGTTACCGATAAGGATTATGAATTCTCTGTTGATCCTGATATAATTACTTTGGTTGAATCTGATCCTTTTCATGGTTATGAATCTGAAACTTTTGTGGCACATCTTACTAAATTAAATGATATAGCCACCCCGTTCACTAATGATGAGAGATCTCGCTATTTTTATATCCTTAAAATATTTCCGTTCTCATTAAAGGGTGATGCTAAGATATGGTTTAATTCTCTTGATCCTGGTTGTGTGCGTAGTCCTCATGATATGATTTATTACTTCTCTGCTAAATATTTCCCTGCTCATAAGAAACAAGCTGCTTTGAGGGAAATATACAACTTTGTGCAAATTGAAGAAGAGAGTCTCCCACAAGCTTGGGGGAGGCTTCTCAAGTTACTTAATGCTTTGCCTGATCATCCTCTTAAGAAAAATAAAATACTTGATATCTTTTATAATGGACTAACCAATGCTTCCAGAGATTACCTGAATAGTTGTGCTGGTTCTGTTTTCAGGGAAAGAACACCGGATGAAGCTGAAATTCTATTGAATAATATGTTGACAAATGAAAATAATTGGACACTTCCTGAGCCAGCTCCTGAGCCAACTCCTGAGCCTATTCCTAAACCAACTCCGAAGAAGAGAGGTGTTCTATTTCTCAGTGTTGAAGATATGCAAGAGGCAAAGAAATCTATGAAAGAAAAGGGTATTAAAGCTGAAGATGTTAAGAATTTACCTCCTATTGAAGAAATACACGGTCTTAATTTACCGCCTGTTGAAGAAACATATGATCTTAATCCATTACCTACTGAAGAACCTCACGGTCTTGATAACCCGACACAGGTAGTAAAGGTAAATTCTCTCTATAGATATGATAAAGCTGAAATCCCTCCTACTAAAATTGCTAGCCAATGCTTGGATGAGTTTGATAACTTTATGGTTAAGCAAGAAGATTTATATGCTTATTTTGGTAGACAATTAAAACAAAATGCTTATATGATTGAACACTTGGGTGATTATATGGCTAATGTTAAAGGTGAACTTAAACTCATTAGTAAACATGCTTCTATGGTTACCACTCAAGTAGAACAAGTACTTAAGGCTCAAAATGATTTGCTCAATGAATTGAATAGTAAGAAAAATGATTATGCTGTTAGAGTGGCTACTAGAACTGGTAGAATGACTCAGGAACCTTTGTATCCTGAAGGCCACCCTAAGAGAATTGAGCAAGATTCTCAGAGAAATAATATTGATGCACCTAGTCCTTCTAAAAAGAAGAAAAAGAAAAATGATAGGACTTTGCATGCTTCTAGTGAACCTATTGTTGAAACACCTGAGAATCCAAATGATATATCTATTTCTGATGCTGAAACACAATCTGGTAATGAACATGAACCTAGTGAAAATGCTAATGATGATGTTCATGATGATGCTCAACCTAGTAATGATAATGATGTAGAAATTGAACCTCCTATTGATCTTGATAACCCACAATCAAAGAATCAACGTTATGATAAGAGAGACTTTGTTGCTAGGAAACATGGTAAAGAAAGGGAACCTTGGGTTCAGAAACCCATGCCTTTTCCTCCCAAACCATCCAAGAAAAAGGATGATGAGGATTTTGAGCGCTTTGCTGAAATGATTAGACCTATCTTTTTGCGTATGCGATTAACTGATATGCTCAAAATGAATCCTTATGCTAAGTATATGAAAGATATTTTTATAAATAAGAGAAAGATACCTGAAGCTGAGATTTCCACCATGCTTGCTAATTATACTTTTAAAGGTGGAATACCAAAGAAAATTGGAGATCCAGGAGTACCAACTATACCATGCTCCATTAAAAGAAACTATGTTAAAACTGCTTTATGTGATCTTGGAGTCGCTGTTAGTGTTATGCCTCTCTCTTTATATCGTAGACTTGATTTGAATAAGTTGACACCTACTGAAATATCTTTGCAAATGGCCGATAAATCAACTGTTGTACCTGTCGGTATTTGTGAGGACGTGCCTGTCGTAGTTGCAAATGTTACTATTTTAACGGACTTTGTCATTCTTGATATTCCCGAGGACGATAGTATGTCTATTATTCTTGGAAGACCTTTTTTGAATACCGCAGGGGCTGTTATTGATTGCAACAAAGGCAATGTCACTTTTCATGTTAATGGTAATGAGCATACGGTACACTTTCCGAGGAAACAACCTCAAGTCCACAGTATCAATTCTATTGGAAAAATTCCATCAATTATTTTTGGAGGTTTTGAATTTCCTCTTCCTACTGTCAAGAAGAAATATGATATTCTTATTATTGGGGATGTGCATATCCCCGTTGAGGTAACATAGTGTTATTCGAAATTTCTCCGGTTCCATGTTACTCGGAATGAGTTTGTTAACAAGACTTGATCAACCTTGTTAGTGGATTCCTTTTGATGAGCATGAGATGGATGAAACTAGAAGGCACAACCTTCTGTACCTTCCTTCTACTTCCTGTTATTTAGTTGAAATAAAGTAAAAATAGCATTTTCTTGTCTGTTTTCTGAGTTATCCATGCAATATAAAAATACCCCGAAAATAAAAGTTCTCCAAATGCCCTGAAAATGGAATATGATTTTTTCTAGAATTTTTGAGAATATCTGGCACTGAGAGCACAGCAGGAGGGGCAAGCACCTGGCCACGAGGGTGGAGGGCGCGCCCCTGCCTTGTGGGCCCACGGTGGCCCTCCTCCACTCATTCCTGCACCCATACGCTCCTTCTTCCTCCCACAAACACCAATATCCAGCTCAAGCTCGAGTTCTAGCTCATTTTGCTGCGATTTTCGATCTCCTTGCTCAAAGCACCTCTCACAAAACTGCTTGGGGAGATTGTTCCTTGGTATGTGACTCCTCCATTGGTCCAATTAGTTTTTGTTCTAGTGCTTTATTCATTGCAAATTTGTGCTGCCTAGGTGACCATGTTCTTGAGCTTGCATGTCAAATTTATTTGGTTCCAAGTAGTTCTAATGCATGATATAGGCTCTAGGCACTTGTAGGAGTAGTTGCTATCAATTTCATTGAGTTTGGTTTACTTTTGTTTGAAGTTACTAAAAATTTTAGAAATTTTTCAGAGGAAGAAATATGCTTAGGAAAATGTTTCAAGGTGGTTCTTCAAGGAAGCAAGGACCTAGGCTTGCAATGCGTGATGCTGATGAGGAGCCACCAAGGGACGCTCCAGTGCGGCCCTGTGAATGGCCTTCAGAAAATTTTATGGATCGAGCGGGAATCAAGGAAGAATTTAACGCATATTTGCGTAACGCCGATCTTGTGAGTTTGAGGCAGACAAATGCCGCCAGTACCACTATCTCACTAGTACATTTGTGAGGAGGTTTGAATTTTCATCTTCACGTAATTCTCCAACTGTCCTGTTTGATCTTTATGAAAAATCTTATACCATGGACTTAGAGGATTTTACTTCTGCTTGCAAACTTCCACGATGGGGTAGTGTTAATGAACCCCGTAAATCTTAATTTAGAAACTTTCTTGCTAGTATAACCGTGGGGGAATCTAGAGATATAGCACAAGCTACCATAGGGAGCATCCATTTTCTTGCTATACATTATTTTGCTCTTTTCATAGGTAGGTGCATAAATGGTAAAGATGAAGCATGTCACATGTGTGTCCCTGATCTCAGTATTCTTAGGAGTGCTGTGTTAGAAGACCAAACTTATAACTTGGGAGCCATTGTTGCACGTAGGTTGCATAATAATAGATTTAATGGAGATTTCTTTGGAGGAATTTATGCAACCCGCTTAGCTGATTTTCTTGGTGTGGACGTTCATGAGGATGACATTGAGTTGCCTCCTACTTCTTTAGACTATAATTCTATGGTCTATCACCAGTTTGTCAAGAGGAATGAATCACCTCTCCGATATCGCTTAATCTTTGATAGACGTCATGCTTTCCGTATTACTCTCCCTGCTCCTGCCTTCTTGATTATCAGGCAAAAGGAAGACATTTTATCACCAGAGAGGAGGCAGATGAGTACGAGAGGAGGGCGGAGGCAGCTCGCCGCCACGCTGCAGCTCGGGAAGCGATAATCGCTGCATCTCAGTATGACCCCAGCTACACCTACGAGTATCCGCTAGGACATCCTTGGCAATGAACCAACTTAGGCCAAAAGCCTAAGCTTGGGGGAGTACGTATTTCCCACCGACATTACATTTATGTTCACACACTCATTGCTAAATGTCGGTGCTCATACTTGTTCATTGTAATATCCATGCTAGTTTATTTTCTTTTTCCTGCTTTCTTCTTGTGTGTTTAATAAACATTAAGAAAAACAAAAAAATCAGTGTAGTTTTTAGTTAGTTTACTTTTCTTGCTATAGTAGTAATAATTAAAAAAACCCAAAAAGATTTCCCGTTCTTCTTTTGCTTGTTGGGAGCTTTCCCGTGTAAATAGTTTTTATTTCTTTTCTTTTCTTTGGGGGTCGATAGGAGAAGACCATGATTAAATTGTTGAAGTGGCTCTTATATGCATTATTGTTGATTTAACCAAGAGCCCATATTTCCTTGTCTTCTCCTGTTTATTGAATGCTCGCAGATTCCAGCTTAGTCCAATGCACGTGCACTCTTATTATTATTCACATCGTTCGGTCGTGCAAGTGAAAGGCAATTATGATGATATATGATGGACTGACAGAGATGAGAAAAGCTGGTATGAACTCGAGCTCTCTTGTTTTTGTAAATATGATGAGTTCATCGTTCCTGATTCAGCTTATTATGAATAAACATGTTTGCAATGACAATTAGAGATCATAGTTGCTTATGCCATGCTTGATTAGCTATGAGTTATAATGGTTTACCTTGCGTGCCAACATGCTATTAAAATGGTTGTGATGTGGTATAGTGGGGTGGTATCCTCCTTTGAATGATTTAAGTGACTCGACTTGGCACATGTTCACACATGTAGTTGAAACAAATCAACATAGCCTTCACGATATTTATGTTCATGGTGGATTATATCCTACTCATGCTTGCACTCAATGTTTATTAATTTTAATGCATGTTCATGACTGTTGTCGCTCTCTAGTTGGTCGCTTCCCAGTCTTTTGCTAGCCTTCACTTGTACTAAGCGGGAATACTGCTTGTGCATCCAATCCCTTAAACCCCAAAGGTATTCCATATGAGTCCACCATACCTTCCTATATGCGGTATTTACCTGCCGTTCCAAGTAAATTTGTATGTGCCAAACTCTAAACCTTCAAATAAACATTCTGTTTTGTATGCTCGAATAGCTCATGTATCAACTAGGGCTGCCCTTATCTTCCATGTTAGGCGGGTTATTCTCAAGAGGAGTGGACTCCGCTCCTCATTCACGAGAAAATGGCTGGTCTCCGGGATGCCCAGCCCCATGCTTTATGCAAACTAAATCAAAATAATTGCAAACAAAACTCCCCCTGGGACTGTTGCTAGTTGGAGACACTCGTTGTTTCGAGCAAGTCATGGATTGATGCTTGTTGGTGGAGGGGGAGTATAAACTTTACCATTCTGTTTGGGAACCGCCTATAATGTGTGTAGCATGGAAGATATCGCCATCTCTTAGTTGTTATGTTGACAATGAAAGTATGCCGCTCAAAATATTATTTATCTCTATTTCAAAACCGAGCTCTGGCACCTCTACAAATCCCTGCTTCCCTCTGCGAAGGGCCTATCTATTTACTTTTGTGTTGAGTCATCACCCTCTTATTAAAAAGCACTAGCTGGAGAGCACAGCTGTCATTTGCATTCATTACTATTAATTTATATTGGGTATGACTATGACTGGATCTCTTTTACCATGAATTACAATGTCTAGTCAGTCCTTGATCTTTAAAGGTGCTCTGCATTTATGTTTTGGGATCTCAGAAAGGGCTAGCGAGATACCATCTTGTTATATCATATCATGATTGTTTTGAGAAAGTGTTGTCATCCGAGATTTATTATTATGGCTCGCTAGTTGATTATGCTATTGATATGAGTAAACATGAGACTTGAGAGTTATTGCAAATGTGGTAGTCATAATCTTTGCTGAAAACTTGAATGCTGGCTTTACATATTTACAACAACAGGAGCAAATAGAGTTTGTAAAAGTTTTTCTTTATCACTTTCAGTTTGTCAACTGAATTGCTTGAGGACAAGCAAAGGTTTAAGCTTGGGGGAGTTGATGCGTCTCCGTCGTATGTACTTTTCCAAATACTTTTGCCCTTGTTTTGGACTCTAACTTGCATGATTTGAATGGAACTAACCCGGACTGACGCTGTTTTCAGCAGACTTTCCATGGTGTTATTTATGTGCAGAAACAAAAGTTCTCGGAATGACCTGAAACTCCACGGAACGTCTATTTGGAAATAATAATAAAAATCCTTGCAAAAGATGAAGACCAGGGGGCCCACACCCTGGCCACGAGGGTGGAGGGCGCGCCCTCCCCCCTAGGGCGCCCCCTACCTCGTGGGCCCCCTGGAGCTCCTCCGACCTCAACTCTAACTCTATATATTTGCTTTCGGGGAGAAAAAAATCAGAGAGAAGAATTCATCGCGTTTTACGATACGGAGCCGCCGCCAAGCCCTAAAACCTCTCGCGAGGGCTGATCTGGAGTCCACTCGAGGCTCCGGAGAGGGGGATTCGTCCCCATCGTCATCATCAACCATCCTCCATCACCAATTTCATGATGCTCACTGACGTGCGTGAGTAATTCCATCGTAGGCTTGCTGGACGGTGATGGGTTGGATGAGATCTATCATGTAATCGAGTTAGTTTTGTTAGGGTTTGATCCCTAGTATCCACTATGTTCTGAGATTGATGTTGCTATGACTTTGCTATGCTTAATGCTTGTCACTAGGGCCCGAGTGCCATGATTTCAGATCTGAACCTATTATGTTTTCATGAATATATGTGAGTTCTTGATCCTATCTTGCAAGTCTATAGTTACCTACTATGTGTTATGATCCGGCAACCCCGAAGTGACAATAATCGGGACCACTCCCGGTGATGACCATAGTTTGAGGAGTTCATGTATTCACTATGTGCTAATACTTTGTTCCGGTACTCTATTAAAAGGAGGCCTTAATATCCCTTAGTTTCCATTAGGACCCCGCTGCCACGGGAGGGTAGGACAAAAGATGCCATGCAAGTTCTTTTCCATAAGCACGTATGACTATATTCGGAATACATGCCTACATTACATTGATGAATTGGAGCTAGTTCTGTGTCACCCTATGTTATGATTGTTACATGATGAACCACATCCGGCATAATTCTCCATCACCGATCCAATGCCAACGAGCTTTCACATATTGTTCTTCGCTTATTTACTTTCCCGTTGCTACTGTTACAATCACTACAAAACACCAAAAATACTAATTTTGCTACCGTTACTTTCGTTACCGTTACCACTACTATCATATTACTTTGCTACTAAATACTTTGCTGCAGATATTAAGTTATCCAGGTGTGGTTGAATTGACAACTCAACTGCTAATACTTGAGAATATTCTTTGGCTCCCCTTGTGTCGAATCACTTGCCACATTTCCCTATCACTATTTTGTTTTGATCTTGTAGCTAGCAAGAATATGGGGATTGACAATCTCCTTGCCTTTGTTGGGTGCAAACAGATTATTTGTCTGTGTGCAGGCACTGCTGATACGTCTCCAATGTATCTATAATTTTTAATTGTTCCATGCTATTATAGTATCAATCTTGGATGTTTTATATGCAATATTATATCATTTTTGGGACTAACCTATTAACTTAGTGCCAAGTGTCAGTTGCTGTTTTTTTGCCTGTTTTTGGTTTCCGGGGAAATCAGTACCAAACGAAGTCCAAATGCCATGAAACTTTTTGACGATTTTTTTCTGGACATAAGAGACCCTAGAAGCTTTGGGAGGAGGCCAGAGGGCGAAGGAGTAGGCCACAAGGCACATGGGCGCGCCCAGGGGGTAGGCGCACCCATGTACCTTTTGGCCCCCTCGTTCCTCCATTTAACCTAATTCCAACTGTATAAATTCTCTAAAATCGAGAAACCAATAGGGAGCAACTGATGGTTGCTGCAACTACGTTGGTTTTTCCCTCAAGAGGAAGGGATGATGTAGCACAGCGACGGTAGGTATTTCCCTCAGTTATGAAACCAAGGTATCGAACCAGTAGGAGAACCAAGCAACACAACGTAAATAGCACCTGCACACAAATAACAACACCTCGCAACCCGACGTTTTAAAGGGGTTGTCAATCCCTTTCGGGCTACGGCGCCTCAAGATAGGCAAACGGACGTGAGGTAAATTGTAGTAGATTGATAGATCGAACGCCAAATAAAATAAATAAAGATAAAACACAACAAAGTATTTTGTATTTTTTGGCTTAATAGATCTGAAGAAAAATGCAAAGGAAAAGTAGATTGCAAGGCAAATATATGAGAAATAAGACCCGGGGCCGTAGGTTTCACTAGTGGCTTCTCTCGAGAAAAATAGCAAACGGTGGGTAAACAAATTACTGTTAGGCAATTGATAGAACTTCAAATAATTATGATGATATCCAGGCAATGATCAATACATAGGCATCACGTCCAAGATTAGTAGACCGACTCCTGCCTGCATCTACTACTATTACTCCACACATCGACCGCTATCCAGCATGCATCTAGTGTATTAAGTTCATGGAAAACGAAGTAATGCAATAAGAACGATGACATGATGTAGACAAGATCCGTTTATCTATATGTCGGTAGATATAGTTCTCGTCTTTTTATCCTTAGTAGCAATGATACATACGTGTCGGTTCCCTTTGTGTCACTGGGATCAAGCACCGTAAGAACGAACCCACTACCGGGCACCTCTTCCCATTGCAAGATAAATCGATCAAGTTGGCCAAACAAAACCCAAATATCAGAGAAGAAATACGAGGCTATAAGAGATCATGCATATAAGAGATCAAAGAAACTCAAATAACTTTCATGGATATAAAAGATATAACTGATCATAAACTCAAAGTTCATTAGATCCCAACAAACACACCGCAAAAGACTTACATCATATGGATCTCCAAGAGATAATTGTATTGAGAATCAAAAGAGAGAGAGGAAGCCATCTAGCTACTAACTATGGACCCGAAGGTCTACAAAGAACTACTCACGCATCATTGGAGAGGCACCAATGGAAGTGGTGAACCCCTCCGTGACGGTGTCTAGATTGGATCTGGTGGTTCTGGACTCTGCGGAGGGTGGATGAATATTTCGTCGACGCTCCTAGGGTTTTGGTATTTTTGGCGTATTTATAGAGCAAAGAGGCGGTCCGGGGGGCACCCGAGGTGGGCACAACCCACCAGGGCGTGCCTGGGCCTCCCGGCGTGCCCTGGTGGGTTGTGCCCCCCTCGGGGCACCCCCCCAGGTGCAACCAGGGCCCATTGCCTTCCTTCTGGCCCATAAAAATCATCATGGAGTTTCGTGGCATTTGGACTTCATCTGATATTGATTTCCTGCAATGTAAAAAACATGGAAAAAAACAGCAACTGGCACTTGGCACTATGTCAATAGGTTAGTCCCAAAAAATGATATAAAATGATTATAAAACATCCAAGATTGATAATAAAACAGCATGGAACAATCAAAAATTATAGATACGTTGGAGACGTATCAGCATCCCCAAGCTTAACTCCTACTCGTCCTCGAGTAGGTAAGTGATAAAAACAGAATTTTTGATGTGGAGTGTTGTTCATCAAGTCATATCATATTCTTTTTCTTTATAGCATGGACATTTGGAATTTTATGTGATTCAAAGCAATAGTCTAGTTTTGACATAATAATTTAGATACTCAAGCATATCAACAAGCAACCATGTCTTTCAAAATATCAACGCTAAAATAAGTTATCCCTAGCCCATCATTCTCAAACATTGATCCATTCATGAAACACGCTCGAATATTAACTACACCCAATACTTAAGCACGATCATATCGCCTCCTAGTTGGTGCTTTTGTAAGCGAAGATGGAGACTCAAAATAAAAATTGCATAAAGTAAAAGAAAGGCCCTTCGCAGAGGGAAGTAGGGATTTGTAGAGGTGCCACAACTCAAAGCGAAAAAGATTAGAGATAAAAACATTTTGGGAGGTGTATCCATCCCACCAACGAAAACGACGCAGAGCTACGAACACTTTCCATGCTAGATATGCCATAGGCGGTTCCCAAACAGAAAATAAAGTTTATTCCTTTTTCCACCATACTTTCACTTTCAATGCCTAGCCGTATCCACGGGTGCCTTCCATACCAACACTTTCCAAGGAATTTATTATTTGACAACATAAAGTAAATTAATTTTTGCATTTTGGGACTGGGCATCCCTAAAACCTTTGCCTTACTCTCATGCAATGACAAGTGAATAAACACTCATCGTGAGAATAACACATCTAGCATGGAAAATATTAGCCACCCGTTACCGTTTCGCGAGCGAAACAAACACACAAAAGAGAAGTTTATTTTGAAAATTAGAGATGGCACATGCAAATTTGCTTAGAATGGCAAAAGAATACATCATATAGGTAGATATAGTGGACTCATGTGGCAAAACTGGTTTAAAGGATTTTGGATGCACAAGTAGAGGTCATACTTAGTGCAAAATGAAGGCTAGCAAAAAGATTGAGAAGCGACCAACCAAGAAACGAATAATTTCGTAAAGCAAGCATTAAGCATAATTAACATCGAATAATGCACCACAAGTAGGATATAATTTTCATTGCATGATTATTGACTTTCGTGCATGCATAGGGAATCACAAACCTTAACACCAATATTCTTTCTAAAGCATAATTACTCATCAACATAACTCACATATCACATCATCATATCTCAAAACTATTACTAAGAATCAAGTTTATTTTGTCCAATGATCTTCATGACATTTTTTTACTTTATCCTTCTTGGATATCTTGCACTTTGGGACTAACTTTTATGTGTTGCTTTTCATAAGCTCAAAAAAAATATAAGTGAAGATCAAGAGCATAACAAATTTTCTTTCTCTCAAAATAATTTAAGTGAAGAAAGAGAGAATTTCTTCAAAATTTTACTAACTATCAAATAAATCTAAGTGAAGCAAGAGAGAATTTCTTCAAAAATACTAAGCACACCGTGCTCAAAAAGATAAAAGTGAAGCACTAGAGCAAGTCCTAGCTCATAAAAGGTTTAAGTGAAGTACTGAGAGCAATTCTAACAAGTCATGATATAAATTTGGCTCTCTCAAATAGGTGTGTCCAGCAAGGATTGATGACTTAAAACACAAAATAAAACAAGCAAAGACACATATCATACAAGACGCTCCAAGCAAAACACATATCATGTGACGAATAAAAATATAGTCTCGACTAAAATACCGATAGTTGTTGGAAGAAAGCGGGGATGCCACTCGGGGGCATCCCCAAGCTTAGTTGGTTGCTCATTTTTGGATAATAGCTTGGGATGCCAGGGCATCCCCAAGCTTAGGCTCTTACATCCTTCCTTCATCCATCGTAAGATAACCCAAGACTTGAAAACTTCAATCACACAAAACTCAACAAAACCTTCGTGAGATCCGTTAGTATAAGAAAGCAAACCACTACTAGAAGTGCTGTATCAAACCAAATCATATTTTGTTTTTGTATTATATCTACTGTATTCCAACTTTTATATGGCAAAAACTCATCAAAGAAAACCATAGAGCCATCAAAATAAGAACACAACACAAAGAAAACAGAATTTGTCAAAACAGAACAGTCTGTAGCAATCTGACTTTAGCGAATACTTCTGTAACTCCAAAAATTCTACCAAAATAGGAAGACCAGGGTAATTTGTATATTAAGCTTCTGCAAAAAGAATCAGGGCAAAATCTCTTTTCTGTGATTTATGAAAATTATTTTCGTGAGCGCAAAGTTTCTGTCTTTTTCAGCAAGATCAAACAACTATCACCCAAGAAGATCCTAAAGGCTTTACTTGGTACAAACACTAATTAAAACACAAAAAGCACAATCATACCCGTAGCATAATTGTGTTAACACTCAAGAACAGAAAGAAAAAAGCAAAAATAAATTTTATTCATTGGGTTGCCTCCCAACAAGCGCTATAGTTTTACGCCCTTAGCTAGGCGTAAGGCAAGGATCTAAGTTTTGTCATCTTTGGTTCGAGATCCATAAGATGCCCTCATGATTGATTAATAAGGTGGATTGATTTTTGTTCTAGGAAAGTGTTCCATACCCTTCCTCAAGGGAAATTGGAACTTGATATTGCCTTCTTTGATATCAATCACGGCACCGATAGTGCATAAAAACGGTCTACCAAGAATAATTGGACAAGACGGATTGCAATTAATATCAAGAACAATAAAATCTATGGGCACATAGTTTCTACTTGCAAGAATAAGAACATCATTAATTCTTCCCATAGGTTTTTTAATAGTAGAATCCGCCAAGTGCAAATTCAAAGAACATTCTTCAAGATTGGTAAGACCAAACACATCACATAAAGATTTTGGAATTGTAGAAACACTAGCACCCAAGTCACACAAAGCAAAGCACTCATAATTTTTTATCTTGACTTTGATAGTAGGTTCCCATTCATCATGCAATTTTCTAGGAATTGATACTTCTAATTCTAATTTTTCTTCCAAAGCTTTCATCATAGCATCAACAATATGTTTAGTAAAAGCTTTGTTTTGTTCATAAGCATGGGGTGAATTTAGCATGGATTGCAACAAAGAAATATAATCAATCAAAGAGCAACTATAATAATTAAAGTCTTTGCAATCCAAAGTAGTGGGTGCATCACTAACTAAAGTTTTGACCTCTCCAAACCCACTTTTATCAATTTTCTCAACAAGATTTTCACCCTCCGAAATATTGGGACGCCTTCTACCTAAAGTTGACTCTTCTCCAGTCCCTTTTTTATCATTATTAACTTTACTAAACAAGGAATCAATAGAAGAAACACCAATAATTTTAAGATCTTCATCATCTTTGCAAGAATAATCACTAGAAAAATCTTTCTCTAAAAATTCTCTTTTAGCTCTAAGCATAGCAGTTCTTTTCTTACTTTCATCCATGGAAACATAAAGAGCTTTAATTGATTCATCAACTTTAGGCACAAAAAATTTCATCTTGAGATTTTCCACATCATGAGCAATTCTATCAACACTTCTAGACAAATCATCAATCTTATTCAACTTTTCTTCTATGGAAGTGTTGAAAACTTTTTGCGTGTTGATAAATTCTTTAATATTATTCTCAAGATCATAGGTGTTCCTATTATTATTGTAAGATTGATTTCCATAGGAATTACCATAATTGTTAGAGGAATTACTAGGAAAAGGCCTAGGATTAAAATTTCCTCTATAAGCATTGTTGTTGAAATTATTGCGAGAAATAAAATTCACATCAATGGCATCACTATTTTGCTCAATCAAAGTAGACAAAGGCATATCATTAAAATCAATAGGAGCACTTTTACTAGCAACCAATTTCATAAGAGCATCAACTTTATCACTCAAAGAAGAAATTTCTTCAACCGAATTAACTTTTTTACTAGTAGGAGCTCTTTCGGTATGCCATTGTGAATAATTTGCCATGATATTATCAAGCAATTTGGTGGCTTCACCCAAAGTAATTTCCATAAAAGTTCCACCCGCGGTGGAATCTAAAAGATTACGAGAAACAAAATTCAACCCCGCATAAAAAATTTGTATGATCATCCAAAGATTTAACCCATGAGTTGGGCAATTCCTTAGCATCATTTTCATCCTTTCCCAAGATTGTGCAACATGCTCATGTTCAAGTTGCTTGAAATTCATGATCTGGGTTCTAAGGGAAATAATTTTCGCGGGAGGAAAGTACTTAGTGATAAAAGCATCTTTGCACTTGTTCCAAGAATCGATACTATTGTGAGGCAAAGAAGAGGACCAAAGTTTTGCAGAATCACGCAAAGAAAACGGAAATAGTTTCATCTTGACCACATCATTGTCCACATCTTTTTCTCTTTTGCATATCGCATAATTCCACGAAGGTATTAAGATGGGATGCGGCATCCTCATTAGGAGTTCGGAAAATTGGTCTTTCATAACAAGATTCAGCAAAGCAGTACTAATATCACAAGTCTCCGCACTAGTGGTGAGAGGAGCAAGCGGAGTGCCAATAAAATCATTGTTGTTGGTATTTGAGAAATCACATAACTTGGTGTTCTCTTGAGTCATGATGACCACACAACAAGATCACAGTCAAAAACAGATCCGGCAAGAAAACGGCGAACGGAAAAAGAGAGGCGAAAAAAGGCAAATTTTTGTGACATGGGGGAGAGGAAAACGAGAGGCAAATGGCAAATAATGTAAATTGCGAAGAGATGAGATTTGTGATTTGGAACCTGGTTATGTTGAAGATCCTCCCCGGCAACGGCGCCAGAAAATCTCCTTGATGGTTGATGCAACTACGTCGGTTTTTCCCTTAAGAGGAAGGGATGATGTAGCACAACGACGGTAGGTATTTCCCTCAGTTATGGAACCAAGGTATCGAACCAGTAGGAGAACCAAGCAACACAACGTAAACAACACCTGCACACAAATAAAAACACCTCGCAACCCGACGTTTTAAAGGGGTTGTCAATCCCTTTGGGGCTACGGCGCCTCAAGATAGGCAAACAGACGTGAGGTAAATTGTAGTAGATTGATAGATCGAACGCCAAATAAAATAAATAAAGATAAAACGCAGCAAAGTATTTTTGTATTTTTTGGCTTAATAGATCTGAATAAAAATGCAAAGGAAAAGTAGATCGCAAGGCAAATATATGAGAAATAAGACCCGGGGGCCGTAGGTTTCATTAGTGGCTTCTCTCGAGAAAAATAGCAAACGGTGGGTAAACAAATTACTGTTGGGCAATTGATAGAACTTCAAATAATTATGACGATATCCAGGCAATGATCAATACATAGGCATCACGTCCAAGATTAGTAGACCGACTCCTGCCTGCATCTACTACTATTACTCCACACATCGACCGCTATCCAGCATGCATCTAGTGTATTAAGTTCATGGAAAAACGGAGTAATGAAATAAGAACAATGACATGATGTAGACAAGATCCGTTTATCTATATGGCGGTAGATATAGATCTCGTCTTTCTATCCTTAGTAGCAACGATACATATGTGTTGGTTCCCTTTCTGTCACTGGGATCAAGCACCGTAAGATCGAACCCACTACCGGGCACCTCTTCCCATTGCAAGATAAATACATCAAGTTGGCCCAACAAAACCCAAATATCGGAGAAGAAATACGAAGCTATAAGAGATCATGCATATAAGAGATCAAAGAAACTCAAATAACTTTCATGGATATAAAAAGATATAACTGATCATAAACTCGAAGTTCATCAGATCCCAACAAACACACCGCAAAAGAGTTACATCATATGGATCTCCAAGAGAACGTTGTATTGAGAATCAAAAGAGAGAGAGAGGAAGCCATCTAGCTACTAACTACGGGCCCGAAGGTCTACAAAGAACTACTCACGCATCATCGAGAGGCACCAATGGAAGTGGTGAACCCCTCCGTGACGGTGTCTAGATTGGATCTGGTGGTTCTGGACTCTGCGGCGGGTGGATGAATATTTTGTCGACGCTCCTAGGGTTCTGGTATTTTTGGCGTATTTATAGAGCAAAGAGGCGGTCCGAGGGGCACCCGAGGTGGGCACAACCCACCAGGGCGTGCCTGGGCCTCCTGGCGCGCCTTGGTGGGTTGTGCCCCCCTCGGGGCACCCCCCAGGTGCAACCAGGGCCCATTGCCTTCCTTCTGGCCCGTAAAAAATCATTGTGGAGTTTCGTGGCATTTGGACTTCAGCTGATATTGATTTCCTGCGATGTAAAAACATGGAAAAAAACAGCAACTAGCACTTGGCACTCTGTCAATAGGTTAGTACTGAAAAATGATATAAAATGACTATAAAATGATTATAAAACATCCAAGATTGATAATAAAATAGCATGGAACAATAAAAAATTATAGATACGTTGGAGACGTATCAGCAACCCAAAATACTTTTTCCACCGCCGCAAGCTTCTGTTCTTGCGAGATCCCATCTGGAGGCCTTTTTTGGTACTCTGCCGGAGGGGGAATTGATCATGGAGGGCCTCTACATCAACCTTACTGCCCTTCCAATGATGTGTGAGTAGTTTACCACAGACCTACGGGTCCATAGCTAGTAGCTAGATGGCTTCTTCTCTCTCTCTGATCTTCAATACAATGTTCTCCTTGATATTCTTGGAGATCTATTCGATGTAATCTTGTTTTGCGGTGTGTTTGTTGGGATCTGCTGAATTGTGGTTTTATGATCAGATTGTCTATGAATATTATTTGAGTCTTCTGTAAACTCTTTTATGCATGATTATTATAGCTTTTTATTTCTCTCTGATATATCCGTTTGGTTTGGTCAACTAGGTTGATTTATCTTGCAATGGGAGAGGTGCTCTGTAATTGGCTCAATCTTGCGGTGCTCTATATCCTAGTGACAGAAATGTTGGGGAACGTAGTAATTCAAAAAAATTCCTACGATCACGCAAGATCTATCTAGGAGAAGCATGGCAACGAGCGGGGAGAATGTGTCCACGCACCCTCGTAGACCGAAAGCGGAAGCGTTTAGTTAACGTGGTTGATGTAGTCAAACGACTTCACGATCCAACTGATCCAAGTACCGAACGTACAGCACCTCCGTGTTCAGCACACGTGCAGCACGATGACGTCCCTCGAGCTCTTGATCCGGTAGAGGGTCGAGGGAGAGTGTAACACCCCCAGTGTCATGCTATAGTAACTCTCTGTGATTAAGCTAATCATTTTACTAAACAGTGCTTGGTCACTTTGATCAATATTCCATTTCAAATTCCACTTGAATTCAATTTCAAATTATGTGCGAAATTCGAAAATGCTCAAACATGAAAACTAAAATGTTCATCATGTGGAAAGTATTCTTCTGGTAATATTGGTGGTGAACCAACATTTTTTTGCAAAGTGTCTAAATGGCCTAAAATAGCTAAAACAGAAAGTTGTTAAAAGAAAAAGCAAAAGTTAAAAAAAAGGAAAAGAAAAGGAGAAGAGGTGGGAGAGCCCCTCGCCTCCCCTTGGGCTTCGGCCCATCCCAGCAGGCCTCCCCACCTACCTCCCCGGTCGCTCTCCCCTCCCCCTGTTCAACCAACCGAGGGCGCGCGCCCGCGCGTCGCCGCCGAACCACCTCGCCGTCGACGAGGAGGATAAGGTCGACCCCTCCCCTCGACGCCTCGACCTCCTCCCCACACCTCTCGGCCTCGTCAGATCCCCCCTCCTCCCCCCGCAGATATTTCTCCTCCCTCTCTCTCGCACGCTCGCTCCTCTCCCCCTCTGCCGAGCGCCATCGCCGCCGTCGCCGCGTCGATCCTGCGGCCGCTGTCGCCGCGTCGCATCGCCGACATGCCATAGGCGTCCGCCGTCTTCCTCCAAGTCGACCGGTGCCCGCCGTTGGAGCCAGAAGGCACCACAGCACCGGATCCACCCCGTTTTCCTCCTCGGGACGCTCGAGCTCGCCGCCGTCGATTCGCTTCGCCGAGCCTCCCCCGAGCCCATGATTGCACACCTGCAGGTTCCCGGTGAGCCTCTGATTCCTTCCCCCCTTCCCCCGACATCCCATTCGCCCGTAGCCATGCTCGCTGCCCTGGGCCGAGCTCAGTTCCGCGGTACGCCTCGCCGCCATGGCCACGGCCCCTATCGTGCTCGCCTGAGCACGGCATCGAGCTCCTGGTGCTCACAGGAGCCCAACGCACTACAAAAAAAAATACACTTCCGTGATGATACGTGTTTGTCACAGTAGGTCGCGTTTTTTGTCATGCATGTACATCCATGAAGATTTTATGACAGAATCAAGATAGTCATACTTGTGCTGTCGTAGAAGTGTTCCATGACATTACCAAAATTATCATCACGGAAGTGTCCACTTCCATGACGATAAATCGCGCGTCACAAAAGTGCTTTCGTCAAGGGTGACCGACACGTGGCATCCACCGTAACAGAACGCCGTTAAGCTATCGGGTCGGGTTTTGGATCCGATAACCCGTTAACAGCCCCGACCAATGGGGATTTTCCACATGTAAAATCATCATTGGCTGGAGGAAACACGTGTCGGCTCATCGTTGGGACAGATGTCATCCGCTCATTGGACCGAAGGCACCTATGATACGGCGACACGTGGCACGGCCCATTCCTGTGAAAAGGCCGGCCCGTTTGACTTGGTCAAAAGGTGGCGGGCCGGCCCACGGAAAGCCTGTTAACGGCCTGTTCGCATATAGCCCATTTACAACCCGCTAACCCAGGGCCCGTTACACCCTATCCGAATTAGGCCCAGTAGCGTCATCTGGGCCGTCCAATATGATTCAGCCTGTTTTAACTTCCGGCCCATGTGTGGCCCATGACTTCTTTCGGCCCATATGAGGACCTTTGTAACTCTTGGCCCATTAACGGCTCGTGGTGAAACTGGCCTGTAATGAACAGTGTATCACTTTATACCCATTAACGGCCCGTTATTCCATTGGGCCGTTTCCAGCCCAAGTTATCTTTCGGCCTTCTCAGGGCCCATTGATTCTTGGGCTCATTTGCAGCATTCGGTTACATACGGCCTGTTACTATCATTTTCTGCTTGTGGGCCAAATTCAGCCCGTCGTTACAGTCGGCCCGTTTGCGGACCATTAATACGTTGGGCCGTTTTCATGTCAAAAAAACCCGTTGGGCTGTTTTCATAGAGTTACCAAATACGGCCTATTAACAGCCCGTTATGGTCCACGAATAGTACGACCCATGATTGGCGAAATGATGATACGCCCCATAGAAGGCCCATGGATCCTACGGCCCGTAGAAGGCCCATGGATCGTACGACCCATAGAAGGCCCATGGACCCTACGGCCCGTAGAAGGCCCATGGACCCTAAGGCCCGTATAGAAGGCCGATGGATCCCACGGCCGGACGAAGGCCCATGGATCATACGGCCTGCAGGAGGCCCATGGTTACAACAGTCCGTGTGTTGCCATGATTATTTTGGCCTAGTTACCAAAAATAGGCTATTGTGGCCACTAGAAAAAAATAGAAAAAGAACTGCAGTGACTACAAGCAAACAACTAAACAAGACAATAAGGAAATAAACAAGCAAGCAATTAACGCTAGCCTAGTACCGCTATTACACATATTTCATCCACTGGGCATCAAAGTTTGCCACCAGTGCAAATATAGGGAACAAAGCAGCACATTACATACACTGGCCGTCAAAATTGGCCACCAGTGCAAATAAACGCGGCAGCAAAACAAGAGCATAACTGAAACAACTTCAGAAGAGCTCAAGAAACGTTATCCAGGGTATCCACCATGCTGGCAATAAGCTTAGCAAGCTGATTAGCTTTGTCCTGTTTGGCGCTAAAATCCTCCAACGCTTGTTGTTGCACCAGAAAGTATGCATCTGAATGCTCCAGGGACTTCCACAGTCCTTCCGCTTCTTGTTGCAGCACAGCTGATCGATGTCTTTCAGCTTGTAGTTGAGACTCAAGAAACCGAACTGATTCAGACAGTGAGTTTGAATAGCTTGTGCAAGCGGTAGTGGCCAGTAACTCGAACACTAAACCAAGACAGGACTTTGGGGTTGTCTCGCTGTCTTCAAGATAGTCTTCCTTAGCTGTTTTATCAGCTTTGTTGGAGACCAACAAGGATGTGTCACTATCCTGAACCTTATCTGCATTACTTCCTTTACCATTGCTTAATAAGGCACTCTTCCCCAATATTCTGTCAGCATTCTAAAAGAAGAAACAAGCAGACACATAACAAGTTTAGCATGTACTAGTACATGAAACTCATTTCGGTGAACCAGTTCATTAGTAAGGTGGACAGGATTAAACTACCAAGTCTTCTATTACCAAGTACTAGTACATAATAAAAGCATCAAACAAACATATATCTATGTCCTATGGTCACTGCATTGTCTTGCCAAATCAAAATAGAGACACGGTTCAAATCATATCAGTTCAAGACAAAGCAGCAGTGAAAGAATACAAAGCGTGGGAAACTACACGGCACAACAAGATTTCAGATGGGTACCACGGCTCTACATGTACAACAACACTATTGGCTCTGTTGTGATGCTAGTAATGTGCATGATATGAAAGTCAACTGTATACACAATTGAAATTGAAATCAACAGAGCTATTGATAAGAGCAAACCTGTTAAAGAAACATGTGTGAACATACCTGCTATGCCATTGGAGTTTCGGTTGGATCCTTCAATTTAAAAGTAAGTTTGTATGAGTAAATACAGTGATACAAGAGCAAAGCAATCATAGTTAAAAAAGGCGCGCCTAAGAGAGCGCTTAAGCGCGCCTAGGCTCTACGCGTTGGCAAAACGCATTGCGCATAACTATGCATAATCTGTGCATAACTGCGCATAAGCATGCACTTTGGTTAGTAAAGGGCAAGGCGGTGGCAAAACGCACAATTAACGCCTAGCGCTTTTTTGAACTATGATAGCAATGGAATCTTAAATTAGAACAGTTGTTCTTCAGGTTTAGGCACTTGTTCTACATGAACAGAGTACAGTAAGACGCAAGAATATAATACTTAAAAATAGAAAATGAGCTCATAGACCTTACCACATTCTTGGTTCGGGACCAGTACAGAACAAGGCGTTCCCAGTCATCATCCAGTAAATGTGTCTCAGGAGAACGTAAGGGAATTTGATGAGTTTCTTTGCCGGTGAAGTACGTTTTCTTCAGGTAATTCCGATACTGCCACCAAGCATTCTTGAAGATAGCAGAGGTATTAGCACAGGTTACCTCATCCTGAGTTTCCAAATCGGTCCTTCTCTATAGAGAAAAATGGGAAAATTTGTTGTATTATAACCATCATGGAGGTAGGATCTATGGGACGAAGCAAAGTAATTGCCATGAATAACATTACTTACACATAACTCCTGCACAAACACCTACAACTGGCATTTTCCTTCATCTTCAGTATAATATTTCCAAGATGGGAAGATACGCACATACGATTTAACAACATCAAATGCGATAGATGCTAAACTACGACTAGCTGGTTGTGCTTCCTCCACAGGAATAGGCGTACTAACTGGTGGAGTTGGGGTTCGCCGTGATAGTACTGGCCCTTTGGGCACTGGAGCTGCCTTACTAACTGCTCTTGTTTGGGAGCTCTGTGGTGGAGATGGTGCTGTGTCAACAGGAACTGGGTTACTATCGGTTGGGGTTGGGGTTAGATTGGGTGAACTTGGTTCTCTGTCCATCGCAGTAGGGGTACAATCTGCGGGAGTTTGGGTTATGTGTGGTAGGGCTGGTTCTTGTGCATGTACAACCGGGGTGCTATCTCCACCAAGAGGTAGCACTGTTTTATTTGAAGACCGTGTTTTTAGTCCGCTAGATACTGGCATCACCCGCTCCAATTCAAATGGCTGATAAACAGGAAACATAGTTGAATGTACAGACATTGTATGAGAGACAGATGCAATAGATAGTGTGCAAAAAAGAGGGCATAAATAGTTGACATGTATATTGTTTAACTAAAACGGATAGCATGACATAATTTCACATATATGATGTCTATCTAAACTGGATAGCATAGCATAACATAATTCAAAGATATGATGAATAACTAAACAGGATCGCATGACATAATTCACCTACATGTTATCTAAGTAATCAGGATCACATCATTTAATTCACATATGTGATTTATATGCTAAACAGAGGGCATTCGATATGATGTCTGAACTAAGAACATGGTGTTGAATATTGTGTATATGATGTCTAAACTATGCAATGCAAGACACCGTATGCATGATATGAGCAGTATAACTGTGCCAAGTTAGAGCATACACCTCAGTGGGGGAATAGGACTGGTCATCTGTCTCCGAATCCGTCTCTGAGGAGCTATCGGGACCCAACAAGAGATCTGCTTCGACAGGTAGCACTGTCTGCTCTGAAGGCCTTGTTTTCACTCCAGATTTTTCCATCTCCCACCCAAATGGCTGATTCATAGGAAGAGTATTTTAATGTACAAACATTGTCGACAAATGGAAATGTAATGAAGAAAAGGATGGGCAAGATATCATTCAAATATATGATGCCTGGTTAAACAGGATGGCATTGCACATTTCACATATATTATGGCTGGCTAAAAGACATGAGACTGCATAATTCCCATATATGCTATAGAAACTAAACAGGTGGCATTATACAACATGTCTAAACTAAGCAGATGACATATATGATGTCAAAAGTAGGCACTGCAAGGCAACATATGCATGATATGACTAACATCATCATGCCAAGGTAGGGCAAACACCTTGGGGGTAAATAGGAGTGCTCAGCGGCGTTTGAATCCGCCTCAGAACAGATATCTTCCTCTGGATTACAATCTGGAGAGGGGTGGGGAGGGTTTGCCATTGAACCCACCATGGAGCGATGTCTGCATGACATTGTATTATCGCGCAAACTCTTCTCTTTTTCTCTAGATGTTCAGCATGACTGTGTACAATATCTGACATGCATACGAAAAAAATATGGTGAGATTATGTAAGGAGAGCATGCGGAAATTTAGAGTGATGGTAACAACCAGTGGATCAACGTTTTTCCGTTGAACCAAAATAGCCCTAATGGATCGACGTGAATGTATAGTAATAAGTGATGCAACAAGTGTACAACCTCTTTGCCGTAGCCATGTCGACCTCAGCATCATTGGGTTGGTCGCTGAAGCAGTTGAGGCAGAGGTGGCTGTCGGAGGTGTGGAGGAAGATTTGAGGACTCTGTAGACGGCGTCCAGGGCACTACTCTGTTGTGATGGATCGTTCTGTCATTGGAGCAGCTCCGGTGAGCCGTAAGACGTCAAGGCTAAAGCAGCACAAGACATACATCATCAATCTCAAGTGGGATTCTAATAGCATCTCCAATAGATGATGTAAAATGGATGTAAAATTAACATCACCAAAAACCACCTGACTACAACAGATAAGGTAAAAACCGTTGACTCTGAACTTAACTGTCGAAACTGAAATTTACTGTGGAATTTGAATGCTACTGTCGAAACTGAACGCAATGGTAGCAGAGAGGCACTTGACATGTAGTTTAGGGAGGGCCTGCAGTTCATCTTCAACCTGCACCCCCCTGAGCCGCCAGCCACCACCGGCCGAACCGACGGCCCCAGCGCCGCCTCGCCGCCCCGAAACAACTCACCATCGCCGCCCCGGCCATCCCTCTAGGCCCTCCGCCCCCCACCCTGAACCCTAAGATAGATAGTGGGGTACCTCTCCGGCGAGCCCCCATCCCCGCTGCGGGTGGTTCTTCCTTAACTCTGGCGAGCCCCCCCAACCCCTGAAAATCGACTGACCCAAAAGTCGATTCAGTCGACTGAAGTGTGGCTTAATCGGAGCAGAGCAGCAGCAGCTGGGCGAGCGAGCGATCGAGTGAGAGCCGGAGCAGCAGCAGCAGATCTGGCTGGTATGGACGCCGCTGCCGAAGGGGCCTCGCACTGGGGGAGAGCCGCCATGGAGATGTCGCCCGCGGCGCCGGCTTCAAGGTAGCCACTCCATGGGGGTGCGGGATGGAGCACCGTCGGCGCCGGCAGGTCGAGTTAAGGAGAAGGTGCGATGCGATGAGTGTACAACCTCTTTGGTGGCGCCGAGTAGGCTCGGCTTCGTCCGAGGAGTCGGTGAGGATGCTGCGGTTCTGGTGGAGCAGGTTAAGGCGGCGCTGTGGGGATGGAGCAGCCGCGATAGACGAGGCGATCGTCGGAGCAACTCCTTGGAGGTGGAGGACGGGGCGGCTGAACCGGCGGGACGGCGAGATGGACGACGGATCCTCATCCGGGGAGGTGGACGAGGGACGTCGAGCTGTTGCGGTGGACGACGTCGTCGGGGAAGAGGCTCCGGCTGGGCAGCGGTGACGTGGCAGACGGAGGAGGGTGGGGTTTCGCGGCTGGAGCGGAGAGGTTATGGCGGCCTGGGATTTCGAATGGCGAAAAGGGGGCGATGGGAGGGGGTGAAGCATGACTTAGGGACGCGCTTATCCAAAATGTAGGGTGTGTTACAAAAGTACCCCCCACCGATTTGAACTAGCGGCCCTTTCGGCTCAGGGTTAGAAGGGGGATTTTGCGTGTCGGGATTTGGCAGCTGGAGGGAGTTTTCGCGCGCGTTGTAATTTCGGGATAGCAAGGCACGGGTTGTGAAGGCGCCAGTTTTGGGAGCACGATATCTGAATTTTTGGGATATAACAAGACGCGGGTTGAATTTTAGGGACAAGCCTAACGTGTAGTAATATTGTACTTGTACGTACCAAATCAATTCGCACTTCCCTCAACCAAAAAGAAAACGAAAAAAATAAAACTATTCACACCACACAAAGAGAGAGTTTTGCCCCGTTTTACTATACAAATGCTATTCAAAGCTACTCCCTCCTTCCATCTATATAGGGCCTAATGCGTTTTTCGATGCTAACTTTGACCAAATATTAGAGCAATGATATATGACATGCAACTTACACAAAGCACACCGTTAAATTCGTCTGTGAAAGGTTCTTTCAATGATATAATTTTCACATTGTGCATGGCATGTACTATTAATCTTGTCAATAGTCAAAGGCGGTCTTAAAAATCTCATTACGCCCTATATAGATGAAAGGAGGGAGTATGAATCCATGTTATGTCCGATTAAATTTTTTCGCTTGCTGTATAATGCATGTAACCTACTCATACCAGGATTTTAGTGCATTCCAAATGTCTATACTACCGCTGCAATTCGAACTAAATTTGAATTCGTTTCTCTATTTCAATAAGAATCTACAATCATGATTGTTGCCAACTTCAACCATCATAGTTTCCTTGCTATCCGCCAGATATAAATCGGACGGCCTATAATGCAGGATGGCAGGCACACCATCATCAACAACTCCGTTTTTTATAAGAGTAGAGATAAAATATATTAAATGTAGTATAACATGTTCATAACCACACCATGTGTATCACCATTATATATATATATATTCACACATGCGTCGGTTTGACACACTATGATAAATTCTTCAAATATACGAATTCGCTTTTTATAATAAAGTATATATGATCTCTATTCATCTTTTACACCCACACAACCCTCTTATCTTTGTAGCTAGCGCTAACTTTCTCTTGTGCATGCACACGCCCGGATCCCTCTCACCCTCCCTCAGCATTCTCTAGCTCCATCATGCAAATTCGTCTTTTCACTTTAGGTCGTTCACCCACGGTGTATGTAGGCCCCCCAGCTCCTTCTTTACGGCACACATCGATCGATATGCCTCTCTAGCCAGGTATGCCTAGCACAAACACAAGCTTCCCCTCTTCTCTTTTCATCGTCCATGCCTCACTCCCACCACTCTTTTCATCGTTCTCGTACTCGCACACTCCTCCCCCTCGATATAGTATGCCTCTCGTACCACCTCCTACATGCATCCCTCTCTCTCTATCCTTCTCCTCGTGCCTCATTTGCTTCTAACACACACATGCATGTATACCGATCGATCTCCCAACATATACCTAGATCGACTTTAACTACCCCCCCCCATCGATCGACGTACCTCACAAGTTATGTCTCTCCTTTCTCTAACAAAGGGCGATTGATCTTCCTATGTAGTTACGTCTGCTTACCACGGCCACATCGTCCCCCCTCATCATTCGTGCATGCCTCCTGACCCGTCTCTCACACGCACGTGCACAGACAATAAGCAGCCATCTCCTCTCTTATTGATATTGCGGGCGTGCCCTCCGTTTGTCTAGCAAGCCTATCCCACCATTTGTTAGAAGCAACTCCACTACCACCCCCTCCAACACTCTAGCTCTGTCTCTCTCCCAACCTTATTCCTCTTCTGCACATATGCATGGATGCCGATCGATCTCCCTTAATACATGAGGCAGATCGATCTCCTTAATGCATGAGGTAGGCCTCTCTCCTCCTCCACACATATACCAGCCATTGTACCTCTATAGTTAATTGGGCATCCCTCTTCCCCCACCACACACCGATAGTCGAGCGCTGCAGGTAGGTATCCATGCCACAGAGACAAACTACACATGTCCCATCTCAAGTTCCAGTAGGCCAGCCACTCTATCTCTTTGACGTGGGCACACACAAATTCGATGGCACTCTTTATCGATCGCGCGCACACACACACACACACATCATCCCTCTCTTCGATTCTATGGACACCTCAAGCCGATGATACCTCCACTCTCTTCTCGTGGATCGCCCCCTCTATATATATGTTATATCCAGGACTCTATTTCACACACATTGCATATGTTACATTTTTTGATTGACCCCCCCCCCCAAAAAAAACTCTCAAGAACCCACACACTATATCTCTCTAGGTTTGTATCTCTCTCACACAACCCCACGTAGGTGGTGTACGTATACAAGAAGAGAATAGGTGCACCGTGCACGTACTCACGCTTCGTGCCCAGCCACACCCGTGCGGGTACACGGTGGACCTCATTTCTTTACGAAATGGCAGCCCACGTGCTAATTTGAACGCCTGTAGCGGTTGTTTACCTAGGGAGGTCGTGTACCACGCGTGCACGAAACAAAGTTCGACTTGACACGTTGACACGTTATTTTTAAATAAAGTTATAGCGCTCAATGGCACGTACACAGAATATAAAACGATTTTTATGGAGAAAAAGGTAGTCCGCTCACTATATACAATGGAGCCTGCCTGCCTGGTTTATCGCTCTTCAGAGTATCTCACACAAGGCTGCGGTGGCCTCTCTCTCTCACCGTTGGTCACTGATCCGGCCGCATCCCGTCCGCCGGGGGAAAGGGAGTGCGGTGGCCTCTCTCTCTCTCTCACCGTTGGTCACTGATCCGGCCGCATCCCGTCCGCCGAGGGAAAGGGAGGAAGTGCATCGTTTCTTCGTTTGACGGCGCCGAGGCAGCACGTCCCGATCTGCGGTACACGCCGTTCTCTCTGACCAAGCTCCGACGCGGCAAGGCCTACGCCACCTGCTCGCAGATTCCGCCCGCTGTCGCTCACCTAGTTACATCCCGACGACCTCCAGGTATCCCCTCCGGCCTTGCTCCACTGCCCGTCTTCCCACGTTGCTGCATGTGGATCTTCCATAGTTCTTTGCCCAAAACGTAGCTCATTCGGTGTACTTTCCATATTGCATTCTCGTCCTCACACCATTTTAGACAAACCCAACCGTGTTGTTATCTTCCCTTAGGACAAGGAATATGCTTCTCTTTTGTCATCGCATGTGTCATCAACTGTTATTGGCCAGTAATTGTTTCCTTTCTACTCGTTGCTATTGCGACCTTTTGGTGAACTGCACAAATCACTTTTTTCTTAAGAGTGTTTTGTGCAGTTGTACTAAAATGTCACACGGGCAACGTCTCTACATTTCAATGCGACTGCACAAAGGGAGATTGGTTTTGCTCTATCCTCCTCATCCAACTCCGAGCCTAATCTTCTCCAACTAGTTAGTCTTAAGAGAGACTGCAAAGGTGACCGGCTACTATTTGTGTGTTTATTGTTTCATCAGCAGTCCTCTATTATCGTAATCACACTTAATATCTTTGGAACAGGGGCGCTCAGCTCTATTTTAGTAGAACTGCACAAAATGATCGGAATGTTGCATGCTCCAGACAGCTACTTTTTTTCCAACATGCCTTGTTGATTTAGACAAAGCTGCGGGGACGTTGCTGCCAATGAAAGCATGGATCAATTTTAATTTAACACCTTCTCACAACTCTGTCTTCAGTTGTGATGTAATTATTAGCTCTGATCTGCTAATAATTGTCATGCATTAGCAAGGAAGTTAGTTTTTTATTGTTTCCGAAAGAGCATCGTGGCAAGACACGCGAAACAAAAGCTGAAAGCTCACACCATTGTACAATTTCATGTCGCTGGAAAATTATTTGTATAGTACGTCAATTATGTAAACAAATGATGGAAGCTTGATAGCATTGCCAAAAGCCTCTTCATCATCCGGGTCCATGTGCCATGCACAAAATTATACTCCTTCGTTCCTAAATATTTTTCTTTTTACAAATTTCAAACGGGCATATTATAGAGTGTAGATTCACTCATTTTGCTTCGTATGTGTACTCCCTCCGTTCCTAAATATTCTATTCGTCTTTCTAGAGATTTCAACAAGTGACTACATACGGAGCAAAATGAGTGAATCTACACTCTAAAATATGTCTATATACATCCATATGTGCCAGTCCATTTGAAATCTCTAAAAAGACAAATATTTGAGTAGTCACTCGTTGAAATCTCTAGAAAGACAAATACTCTGGAGTATATTTAAGAACCGAGGGGGTAGTGCACAACCGCATGGGAGACTCAGCCCGATCGTTGCGCCGCATTAATAGTGAGTAATGAGCAGTCAAATCATAAGCCCCACCTTTCCCACTGTAAGTTGCTCTGAAGAAGAAACCATCAATACGCTCTTCTTTGAATCCGCTCATACTACATTCGTCACTGTTTATACAACGCGCTTCAGAAAAAAGAAAAAAAAATCTGTGGGACCAAGGCGACTAGCGATCGGCCTGAAAAATAGCATTGGTAGTTATAGCACGGCGTCTATTACTAGAGGGAATAATGCGTACACACATGCATGCAGTGCTTCCACCCCGGTACACACATGCATGCACTTACTCCACTCCGTAGTAGTACAGTACATGGAGAGAAAATTGTCGACTTGATTGCGGTTACCACGCCCTAATTAATTGAGCATTAAGCCAAACGCGTCTAAAGTCTCTCTGGTGGTGGAAATGCATTGAGAGAAATGCATCACAATGAAGCGCGCCTTGTAAACTGTGACGGAGGGAGGAGTAGTATGAAGGTGCAAAACCAAGTACGCGTATGGCCAGTCGGTCAATGCACCTCCTCTTGGCATATCACTGACATGTGGGACAGGAGTGTGAGCAAACCGATCTCAATTGACGGCAAAGAGCCAACCCGTCGTTCCTTGAGAGAGACGAGGAGCGAGAACACACAGACGGGCTCGCACGGAGGCCAAGATATATTCGAGCATTGTTGGTTGATCGATATCATTCATTACATGTTGGGCTGCCGTTTCCGCCCTTCTCCGGAATAAACGTGTACTTTATCAGAGATAAAAAATAAGAGTACAGATGCTCCACCATGCGGTTCTAGTAGTAGTACTACTCGTACTACTGCGCTTGGCTCTTCGCCTCTTCGTGAAGTCGAACAATGATGGTACTCCGCATGTTGGGTACTACAGTGTATGCCTCTGACAATCTGACACCGAATGGACTGATGCATTACCACCGAGGGTAGGTTGCATTAGTCAAAAGGCGTAAGCGAGCTTCACCTTGTCCTGCAAGCTTCTCCTTGTTCTGCGAGTTGACGGGACACACCAAAAAGTAGTGCCAGTCCATACTCCCTCCTTTCCGGTTAATATGGCTTAATCTTTTTTGCGGGTAAATGAGAGAGCTTTATTCATATATAAGCATTCTTAGGACGATCAGCCAAGACACTGGTCACTAGGAAGCGAGGTACCCCGCAAAAAAAGAAGTAGGAAGCGAGGTGTTTCATCAAGCCAGTTTTCGGCCACATTCAAAGTGCAGCAAGCACGGTTCGCATGAAAATGCGCCGCAAGGTTTGCTGACCTGTTTACATGCTGAATAACAAAAAAAGAGGAAATATTACCGAGCAATACTATTTGTAACAGGATATGAGCCAGAATTAAGCGAGAATTGTGGCGAGTGTTCCATGCAATCAACTTCCATTATCACATGCGAGAACCCTCGAAGAGAACCAAATGTGTTGAAGATTGCTTTATCACATTTTAAAATTATAATAAGAGTGCAGACGCTCCTCCATCCGGTTCCTAGTACTAGTATAGTATGTACCTTTATAGACTATAGTAGTAGTACTAGTAAACTTTGCGCTTGGCTGTTCGCCTATTCGGGAAGTCGAACAATAATAGCACTAGTAGTATAGTGTATGCTTCTGCAATCTGACACCGAATTAACTATTGCACGTCCACCGCCTGAGCGAGGGAGAGCTTGCATTAGTCAAAATTTTCTCCTTGTCCCGCGAGCCACCGCGCGCAAGCTTCTCCCGTCCTGCAACCTTCTCCTCGTTCGGCAAGTTGACGGGACACAGCAAAGTAATGCTAGTCCATACTGCCTCCTCTCCGGTTAATATGGCTTAATTTCAAACGAGATAAATACACTGTCTGTCACTGTATATTTGTAAAAATACGGTCAGTGGACTTCATATTACGCTCATTACGCTCAATATATATATATATATATATTTCGGTGTTTATACGGTCACTAGCTCACCACAACTGAGTATGTGTGTGCATGCACGTGTAGGTTGAGCACTTGAGCGTGACCGTGTGTGTTCCGTCGTGTGCTCGGACATGCATGCATTAGGGCGTCGCGCGCGTTTTTGCGTCCATGTGTACGTGTGACTGTTGCCTACACGTAGGGGGAGTACGTGTAGGGGCCACTAAGGAGCAGTCAAATCACACAGTAAGTTAGTCGGAAGAAGCAACCATCATTTCACTCTTGAATGACACGTACGCAATATAAAATGGTTGATATGGAGAGAAAAAGAAAAGCACTATATATACACTAGCAGGAGCCTAAGCTACAAGCCTGCTTGCTTAGGTTGCTCTCTTCACAAGCATAGAACGACGGACCTGATCCCACAGCTAGGGGAAGGGAACAATGTTCTGCGTAGACGCAGTCGACATCGGCGAGGGAGAAAACCCACAGTCGGTGTGTCCCAATCGGGGGTCACCATGGTATGGGCCGATGCCGCGTCCCAACCGCCCTTCTGGCTACAGCCCGGCGTCCCAGGTAGTCCATCTTCCTTTTGGAGCCGGCTTGCTCCACTGCCGTAGCTCCATCTCCATGTTGATCTTTCTCTACTTCTACCGGCTTCTACTTGGGATGAGTTTATGTCTCATGAACTAGTGCCAGTACTATTATTCTAATCACACTTCTTCAATATATTTGCCATCAGGGATGCTCAGGTCGATTTTAGTGGAACTGCACAAAAGCATCGTATGATCCGAGGGTGCCAGCCGTCTTTCCTCCGACAGGTTCTACCTGGCCAGGAAATTAAATCATGTTTAGGGTTTAGGGTTTAAGTCGTAGTGACCCCATCAGTAGTTTTTCTTTCGTACACGCTCTCACAACTTTTTTCTTTAGTTGTGAAGTAAATACTGGCTATGATCTGTGAATCATTGAGATGCATCAGCATGCGTGTTAGTTTTCCTTTGTATTTGATGGAATGTTGTAACGGGGCAACCTTGGAATAGGAATGAAAATGGAGTGGAAAGTTTCCGTTTTTCCGAAGAAAAAATGGAAACGGAGAGAAACCAACGTTTCGTTTCGTTGGATCGCGCCATCGAGCAAAACCAACGTTTAAATCACGTCTGTCGTGTTCGTGTCTCACCCTCCTCCATGGCTTGACCCCACACGGTCGCTCGGCATGCCACTCACCGCAAACCGAGTATACGATAACTTTCCCGCCTGCTTGTTGATGGATCGCGCCATGGAGTACTAGCACTACTGGAAGAGATTGACGAGTTGGGGGAGGACAGCTAGCTCTAGCACGGACTCCCAAGAACTTTTTACATGCATTTTGTAGCCGACTATTGCGTCCTTTGAACGCGGAGCAGCCGCGTGCACCCAGAAGCAGCGCGGGCGACGCTCTCTCCGCCGGCGCCGCTTCAATGCCGGCGCCAGTGAGAGGTCGCGTCCGCTCTGGCCGGGCATGAATGCAGCACTGACCGTTTCGGGCGGGAAGCACGCGCGGGTGATGAAGAGGGTTCGGGTTGGTCAGGACCGTTCGTGGCAGCGGTCCGGACGTGCGCAAACAAGAGATGATGTACGTTAATATTGCTGCGTATATAATTAACAACGTAAATAATGTGCCAGTTGGACAAATATGATTGGAGATGGAGATGGAAATGGAATTTTACGTAAACACGAATATGCATGTCTATGTCTATGTGTGTGTGCGCGACGACTCTCGCGACCTGGAAGCGGGGGCATGTTTTTGATCGAGTTTTCTTTCTTGGCTCAGCGTTCATTTGCTAGGGTTTGCTATGTTCACAGTCTCTCACCCTCTCTTCACCAGATCTAAACAAGACTGCGTTGGCCTCTTGTCTTTCTCTCCCCTCTCACAGCTGGTGAAGGAGGCGTCTGTATCCCGTCGCACCGGGAAGGGGAGGAGGTGCAACGTTCACTCTATCGCCTTCGGCGAGGGAGGCAATCCACTGCCAGCTGCGCTGTTCTCTTTCACCCAAGCGTGGCCTTACCGTTTCATGCCGTCTCAGTTTCTCGAAGGTGCTCATAGGTGTCCGATGATCCTGGCTTCCTGAATGAGCAGCAGGCGCTGTATCAGACCATCCGTAGGGCCCGCGAGGCCCTCTCCGTTGTCCTTCGAGTTGTTGCGCTCGCCATGGCGCCGAGCATTGTTAACATCGTCAACGAACATGAGGATTCAGGAGATGACTTTATTTTGACTGGATGACACTAGGGACCCACTAGGGCCATAGCCGTACGTACGCAACTGCCTCCTTATTATGTACAACTATTTTTTTTACTTTCTCCTGGTTTCCTGACATCACGGTCCCACACCATTGTCAACCTATGTAGTCAATATAAACGAGAGAATTGCACAAGGTGCGGCCGACAGCTGGGACCAAGCAGCTCGAGCAGTATTTGTGTTTTTGAGGCGTGAGCACTGCAGAGTTTTTCTTGGCGATGATTTCGTTGTTGTTTAGAGGAGAGCAGGGTATTAACTGGGCGGGCTGTGACCCATCTAGCCCAGGCCAGATATCTAGCCCAGATACTAATTTTTTCAAGATGAAAATGGCTAGCCCAGCTATACGTCTTTTTGAGGAATACCGAGGCAAGGTCAACTTGTTATTCTCCGCCCCGCTGGGCTGCAAATCTTTCCTAGGAGGGATGCATTAGGCTTAACAGGAAAATGGGCTTTAAAAATAATAAATGGGATGTAATTATAAAAACTGGGCAGTAACTATAAATAAATGCACCAAACATGAAATTAGTTTATAAAATATTATTTATGGATTTTGAAAATCTTAAATTTTCATTGTTGCGCGCGCAATGTTTCGTTGGATTTTTACGTAATACACATTTATATTTAATCTGACTAGAAATTTCGGGATAAAAATATTTCGGATCCCATCAAAATGTGGGAAATTTTATTGAATTCTGTCTTCAACGGTTGGTTGAAATTATTAATCGTTGTCCTAGCTAAAAATGGGTTGTACTTTTAACAAACTGTAAATGGGCTGTTGTAAATTCCATTAGAATTCAAAAATGGGTTGTACATTCTTACAAAACGCAAATGGGCTATAAGTTCTCTGCCACACACTTGTGGGCCTACTAAGTGGCGCGTCCCCTAAAAAAAATAAGTTGACGCGTATGCAAGGCTTTGTCAACTTGTTATAGTCAACACACGGTTCTAGCAGCAATGGCCGTTGGATGTCTATCCAACGGATGTCGTGCTTCTTCTTCAATCTCGGATATTCTTAGCTTCGGCCGCCCAAAAAATGATTCCTCCCCCTGACATCTGGGGCGCACCGTTTCGGAGGCTGGCCTGTGGGCCTACTAAGTTGGAGCATACCAAGGGCTTTGTTAACTTAGTCAATATAAACAATTCTAGCTTCAGTGACCGTACGATGTCCATCCAACGGCCGTAGTGCTTCTTCAAGCTCTGGTCTTCTTGGTCCAGCCGCCCAAAGCAGCGCTGGTCGTGCCGCCTGCTCCTGCCTCCCGTGGCCGGCTGTGCTGCCGCGGAGGCCTCACCGGCCCCATACTACTCCCACCGCTGGCCAGGCCATCCCTCCACTCACCCACACCCCCTGTTATTCTGCGGCGACGGCAGCCTCACACCGCAGCCGAACCAGTGAACCCTCGTACTCCTCTCCGCGCGGGCTTCCACTGCTGCGTCTTCCCCGGCTCCGCGTCGTCCCCTTCCTAGGCATCACCGTCGTCCACCGCCCTGGTGCTCTCGGCGCGGCGTGGTCAACGACCGACTTCCATCGGAAGAGTACTGTACGTGGAGAGGCTGACAGCTGGGTCCACGGCGGCCGCAAGGAAGTGCCTCCTTATTACGCGCAAAATAATTGTTCCTCCACCTGACAGCGGGGACCCACCGGACGGGCCACCTTATTTCGCGAAAAAAACGTTTCCCCCCGACTGCTGGGACCCACCGGACGGGCCACCGTATTTCGCAAAAAAAAAGTTCCCCCCGCTGTCAGCTCGGACCCACCGGAAGTGCCTCCTTATTACGCACAAAAAAATGAATACTCCCCCTGCTAGCTGGGACCCACCTTGGTGGGAGGCTGACTTGTGGGCCTACTAAGTTGACGGGGACGGAGGGTGTAGCGACCAGACCTCAAATGGCCTGTGCTGCTGTGCACCAGTGTCATCCCTGGATCAGTAATGCTGACACGCACAGTACAAATGGAGGATTTATAACAGAGTAGCAATCACACACTCATTACATCGACTATCTCCGAAGAGATAAAGTATGATAAATATGGCTTAAGGCCATCTAAAAACGATAACAGCGGAAGACTTGGAAGATAAGTGAGTCCATCAACTCCAGCGGCATCACTGAGTATAAGACCACGACCTAAGGCACCTTACTCGTCGTCTGAAAAGTCTGCAACATGAAACGTTGCAGCCCGAAAACGGGTCAGCACATGGAATATGCTGGCAATGTAACACATAGAGAACAATGAACAATAATAATGCTATACTATATGCATATATGGCTGGTGGAAAGCTCTATGGTTACAGTTTTGCGAAAAGCCAATTTTATCCTACTACAAAGGAATAAGTTTTATTTAACTATCATGGTGGTTGAAACATTGAGAAGGTACCTCCAACTCAATCCCAATTAAGTGTCATCAATAACCCAACAAAATTAATTATAAGTATCACGGTGATGAGATTCAAATGATAATCCAGGTACTAGATACTCAAGTTGTCCATAACCGGGGACACGGCTAATCATGATCAGTTTGTACACTCTGCAGAGGTTTGTGCACTTTTCCCCACAAGACTCGATCGCCTCCGCTTGATTCTCGCACTGCATGATGTTTGAGAAATGGATGACCGAGACACAGTCTTTCAGAAACAGTCACTCTCTACTCTGGATGGACCGGTACACCTACTTTCCCCTACATCTGCTAGTCCACCTCTTCAAGAGATCCTGTAACCTACTCAGCTATGCTAGAGCCCATAATAGCTTGCGGCTGCACACGGAAGTTTCTAGCATGAAATATCTTATGATCCCTTTGAGCCTGGGTGGCGGACCTTATACATACAGACAACACTGGGTTCTCCAGGTGTCTCAATCCACCCAGATGTGAGTTTTAGTTGCCACCTTAAGTTAAACCATTATTAAACACTCACATCTGTCATGAATATCACTCAAACCCAATCCACGTCTACAAGCATAGCATGGCAATAATAAAAGCAACGTAGAAGTAACTCCCGAGGGTTTGATATATGAAACAGGTAATAGGTACTACCTCAACTACTTCCCAATACCCACAATTTAATTAGATCCTAATCATGCAATGTGTTTGAGGAAATAGATCTAATGCAATAAAACTGGGTATGAACGGAGTATGATCAAAGTGTTACTTGCCTTGCTGATGATCCGCAAAAGCTAACGAGTCGAAGTAACAAGCGGCACACTCCGGGTATTCTATCGCAAAACAAACAAGCACACAATCAACACTCATCTAATGCACAGGTAAAACTCGATAGAAAGATCCAACCAGAAAGTTCAACTTAAGAACTCCGGTTTGCAAAATGAATCAACTCGAAAGAAGCAACGAAAGTCAAACGGCTGAAGAAAGAAACTTCGTTTGCTAATCTGGATCTAGGTCAAATTTTACTGTGGCAAAATCTTGTTTGAGTAGGTTAAACGGAAAGAGAATTTCGAGACGAAACTCTAGGCGCTTGAATCACCTGATTCCGATAAACGAGCGAGAAGTTAAACAGAATCGAAGATTCGATCAGAAATCGAATCTGAGAAAAATAACGGGAAAAATCCGACGAAAAAAGAAAAACGGACGAACGGTTAAATAACGGACGTTCGTTAACAGAGAAAAACCGATGAACGCGTTCGTTAAAACGAACGGTTCGGTGAACGCTCGTGAAATAAGAAAACCGAAAAAAACCGATCTAGGGTTTTTTTTTAAACAAAAGGTTTTTTTTCAGAAAACCGGTCAACTCGACGAACGGCGGCGGCAGTACCTCGACGGGCTCGCTCCGGCGAG
>NC_057811.1:393510902-393512691 GCF_018294505.1 Triticum aestivum
GACGACGTGGGGGAGGAGGAGAGCGCGGGCGGGCTCGGTTGGGCTCGGCCCAGCCGGCGCGGCGAGGTGTTTTTTTTAAATAAGTTCCGCGAAGAAAACTGCATAGAAAAATAAATAAAAATCAGAAAAATACGAAATAAATTTTCCCCGTCTAGTTAGAAAATCTAGAATAGGGTGAACATTTTTAAAATCAAAAATAAATATTTTGAAACATGCATATTTTTAAATGCAATAAAAATTGCAAATAAATTCCAAATAATGTTTTTAACATTTTTCCTCCAGTATTTCAATTGTTTTGGAGAAGTCACATTTTCTCCTCTCGTTTATCTTAAAATTGAAATATTTTTCCGGAGAGAAAAATAATTAAAAATCCCAATCCTCGTTTGAAAAATCTAATAAGAAAATTCGAGAAAATCCCCAACTCTCTCTGAGGGTCCTTGAGTTGCTTAGGATTTATCGAGGATTTGTCAAAATGCAATAAAACATGATATGCAATGATGCTCTATGTATAACATTCCAAATTGAAAATTTGGGATGTTACAGAGGGCTTTGTCAACTTAGTCAATATGAACGATTCTAGCTCCAGTGACCGTACGATGTCCATCCAACGGCCGTAGTGCTTCTTCAACTTCTGGTATTCTTGCTCCAGCCGCCCAAAGGAGCACCGGTCGTGCCGCCTGCTCCTGCCTCCCGTGGCCGGCTGTGCTGCCGCGGAGGCCTCACCGCCCCTACTATTCCCACCGCTGGCCAGGCCCTGCGGCGACGGCAGCCTCACACCGCAGCCGAACGAGTGAACCCTCATACTCCTCTCCGCGTGGGCATCCACTGTCGCGTCTTCACCGGCTCCGCGTCGTCCCCTTCCTAGGCCTCGCAGTCGTCCACCGCCCTGGTGCTCTCGGCGTGGCGTGGTCAACGTGGTCAAGGAACGACTTCCATCAGACATGGACTGTACGTGGAGAGGCTGACGGTTGGGTCCACGGTGGCAACAAGGAAGTGCCACCTTAATACGCGGAAAATAATGATTCGTCCACCTGACAGGAGGGACCCACCGGACGGGCCACCGTATTTTGTGAAAAAAACGTTTCCCCCTTGACTGCTGGGACCCACCAGCTACACCTTCGCACGCAAGGAAGTGCGTTCGGGCAAAAAAAACGATTCGCCCCCCTGACTGCTGGGACCCACCAGCTACATCTTCGCACGCAAGGAAGTGCGTCCGGGCAAAAAAATAACCAAAACGATTCGCCCCCCTGACTGCTGGGACCCACCAGCTACATCTTCGCAGGCAAGGAAGTGCCTGAGAGTCGGGACCCACCTGGTCGAAGCGTACGTAGCGTTGTCATTCTGGTCGCGAACGTGTACGTACATATATACTGGTCGATGTAGAGGCGCGCACGTGTCGTAGTAGAGGCGCGTACGTGTCGTAGTAGAGGCGCGCACGTAGCATGTACACGTACGTACAGCGGCCAGGATGCAAGAAAGAAAATACGGCCACGTACGTACATACGGGCAGGGTCACGAACGCCTACTCGCGCATACGTACGGCGAGGGCTCGTGTACATGGCTGGGTCGGAACGGAGAAACAACATCGTCGTGTTCATGGGGAGGCAACGGAATGCGTCGTGTTCATGGGGAGGCAACGGAATGCGTCGTGTTCATGGGGAGGGGTGTGGCGTACCGCAAAACGGAGGAAACTGACCTCCTATGGTCGAAACGGGGGTCCTGTTAATCGGGAGGAGTGTGGCGTACCGCAAAACGGAGGAAACGGACCTCCTACGGTCGAAACGGGGGT
>NC_057811.1:393513566-393539293 GCF_018294505.1 Triticum aestivum
CGGCTTCAGTTAGCAGCAGTAGCGAAGGAATCGCTCGATCGGATTCAGTTAACAACCATCGATCGATCGCTCGGGTTCAGTAACGCGTAGCCTGCAGTGCAATCGCTCGGGTTCAGTTAGAGCCCAACGCCTCGCTCGGGTTCAGTTAGAGCCAACGCCTCGCACACACGCGCGTACGTGTACAAGAGAAACACGCATCGCTCGGCCCCCGACCTCCCACCATAACCGGGAACTCCCCGAAATTTTCCTCCCCCTTGCTTCTACCACGGTTTTTTCCGTCATGGACGGCCCAAAGAATGTCATGCAGCTGCGTCTCCGGCCCGCCCAGGACGAAAAGCCCATTTTCTATCATGATTTTTTGTCATAGAAGTAGGAGCCCACCACATCTATGATGATACCGGGTTTTGTCACAATTATCGTCATAGAAGTGTCATATGTATGACAAAAAAAATTGTTTGGACCAAAATGTCACGGATGTGTCTTTTTTTGTAGTGACGCGCACGCGCACGCGCCTTCCCGTGTCCCCTAGCACCTAGCTCGACGAGCGCCCGAGAACGTCGCCGCCTCCGCTCGTCGCCAGTGCCGATTCCGGCCGTTTCCGGCAAAACCACCACCAGCAGCATCTGCGCCGCTCACTCCCCGTTCCAACGCGCCTAACCCCAGCCCCGGAGACACCCTGTAGGCAAATTCCGACGAGGGCGCGTGCCCTCCGTCGCGTTTTCATGCTCGCCGGCATTCAGCCGCCGGCCAGCCAACGTGGCAAGGCCAGGCCCCACCTATGGGTGGCTGACCGTGGGCCCCACGGGTCCTGGTTGATTGGGTTGACCCAGTCAACTGTTGACTCGGCTGCCCAGTGAGACTGACGTGCGGGTCCCACCGCTTAATCCTCTAATTAAAACATTTTAATAATTAAAACTAATTAGTTTAGTTAATTAGACACTGACAGGTGGCCCGGTAGTTTTACTAACTAAATTTAGATTAGTTTGAACTCTGTTTAACCCACTGTCTATGACAGGTGGGTCCCCCATGTCAGTTTTGACTAGTCAACCGGACTGTTGACTGCTGATGTCACACATACGTCATGCTGACATCATTTTCCTTTTCTCTTAATTTAAGTAACTCCAAAAACTGTTTAAAACTTTGAAAATTAATATAAAATAAACCGTAGCTCGGATCGAAAAACTCTATACATGAAAGTTGCTCAGAACGATGAGACGAACCCGAATACGCTACCCACATACCTGTCAGATGCCTCTAACTATCTGAACATGGAACTTTCCCCCTCCGGTCATCTGTCTGACATAGGTCCGGAACCGGGAATACATTCCCGGTTGACTTCCCCCTTCGCCGGTGTCGTGTAGCACCGCGTTAGAACACGTCTAGCTCTGCATGTTGTCCTCTTATGCACTTGTTTCCTTTATATTTACTATTTCTTCCCCCTCTTCTCTCCGGTAGACCCCGAGATCGATGTTGCCCCTGTGATCGACTACGTCACCGATGACCCCTTCTTGCCAGAGCAACCAGGCAAGCCCCCCCTTTGATCATCCCAATATCGCCCATTCCATTCTCTCATGCTTGCATTAGATTTTGCTACTATTATTGTTTGCTCCTATGCTGATGCATAGCCTGCTTTTGTAACCTGCTCATTGTTACCTACCTGCTTATCCTAAACTACTTAGTATAGGTTGGTTAGTGATCCATTAGTGACCCCCACCTTGTCCTTGTTGCCCCTGCTTCATCATTGAAGACCCGATCAACGGGATCGGAGACCAGGCCCCGTCACCGCACATCACTTTCCCCTTAGTTGATCGACACTACTGGGTTACTATCGAGTGCTAGGGGTGAGACCTCTACAGCACTTCTGATGTCAACTCTGTAGTGTGGCTATTCGGTCGTGGTCATCGGGGGTGACTCCGCCTTAACCACTTCCGATACGACTCGGTCGTGCAACCCCTCAAGTGTGAACCTCGGGGGTGGTTCCTCTTACGTTCACCTTGATGATTACATCGAGTGGAATTCACCGGGGGTGATTCCTCGGGTTTTCCCCTTGATGTTTGGACACACGGATACTTGGACTTTACAGTTGTTACTTGGAAAGGCGGGTCGACCCTGAGGGGTACCCGCGAGTGATGTGGAGACGGGTTGACCTGGAGGGTGCCCGCAAGATAATTACGAGGCGTGGTTGGGCATTCCTAGCCCTTGCCGCAAGTCCTCGAGACGGGGCAACAGGGTCACATCTTTCATGAGTCTCTGCTTGTTACCGTGTGCTCCTAATCCACTATGATTTGGATATTTGATCCGAGGGGCCTCTGGCCTGATAGCACCAACCATCACGTGGGCATAGTATGGGTGTTCTGCGTCGTATGCATCAGCCGAAGCTTAATAGACGTCAGCGACTGAGCGGTGCGCGCCGGGTTGGACTGCGTAAGCACCTGCCTTTTTGAAGGAGGTAGCTAGGTCTGCTCACCGGCCGCCCACGCAACGTGCAGGAGTTCCCGGGGAGATGGCCCATGACCCCTGGGGGCATAGGTTTAGTCCGGCATACCGACCTCTCTATTAAGCCTAGGTCGGGTTGCGGCATATTGTTTGGCCGAGGCCGGGCATGACCCAGGAAAGTGTGTCCGGCCGGAGTTAATCGAGCGTGGTGGGTAAGTTGGTGCAACCCTACAGGGAAGAAAACATCTATCGATAGCCTGTCCTACGGTAACGGGCACTTGGAGTTGTATCCCGATTGATACAACTAGAACTGGATACTTGTGATGAGAATTGGATTATATGAGAAATGGATAGTATGGCTCTGGGATTGCTTTCTTGCAGGGAGTCAAGAAAGGATCTCTGGCCGAGGTTGATAACTCTACTACTACTTTACATTATGTTGACCTGTACTCTTCTAAATGCTGCAAGATGCTTGAAGATGCTAAAGATCTAGTCTTCGATAGGACTAGGCCTTCTCTCTATTCTGGCATTTCTGCAACCCAATCCACATATACAGCCTTCCTTTGATAATGTTGCATATGTAGTGTAGATCCTTGCTTGCGAGTACTTTGGATGAGTACTCACGGTTGCTTTGCTACCCCTTTTTTCCACTTTCTTCTTTTTGGTTGATGCAACCAGATGTCGGAGCCCAGGAGCCAGATGCCACCGCCGATGCCTAATACTACGTGGAGACCGCCGACGATCAGGAGTAGTTAGGAGGCTCCCAGGCAGGAGGCCTTGCCTTTTTGATCGTAGATGCTTTTGTGCTAGCCTTCTTAAGGCAAACTTGTCTAACTTATGTCTGTACTCAGATATTGTTGCTTCCATTGAATCTTGTGTATTCGAGCTTATGTATTCGAGCCCTCGAGGCCCCTGGCTTGTAATATGAAGCTTGTATTATTTTAATGTGTCTAGAGTTGTGTTGTGATATCTTCCCGTGAGTCCCTGATCTTGATCGTACACATTTGCGTGTATGATTAGTGTATGATTGAATCAAGGGCGTCACAAGTTGGTATCAGAGCCGACTGCATGTAGGTATCCCCCTTTCCAACTCCTTGGCCGAAGTTGAGTCTAGTCGTCCAAAATTGTTTTACTAACTTGGTTGTGTGGCTTACGGGCCCACGTCGCCATTGGGTGGTATTAGGATCTTTTATTCCCCGTCTTTACTCTGCGATTTTGATCTCTCCTTTATTCGGGTTAAATGATTTTGCTTACTCTGACTCTAGGATCTCGTAACCACTTCCACCCGGAGAGCCCCTTCATTCCAGATGATCGCCTGCTTCACCAGAAGACTTCAAAGTTACTCTCCAATGTTCTCTCGAGTCTTGTGCCATCGCTTTTGAAATTCCCTTCCATCGATAAACCCCTATGGATAACCACCTACACTTTCCATTCATACAATCATTCCCCGTTGATCTTGTTATTACAAGATTCCTCGAAATTCTCTCTATTGTTCCGAGAATACTATGTCTATTGCCTTGCAGTTCTTTGCCACATGAATACCCCTATGGATAATTCCTCGCACTTATCGAGTATCCGTTTCATCCCCAGTTGTTTGTATGCTTCATAAGATACTTGAAATACTATCCGATCTTCCGAGAATCCTCTTCAAACTATTGCTCTGCAAATACTTGTCTTTTTGCATTATGGATGCTTCCCATATGTTTAGCAATATTCATTAGTATCCTTTGACACCGTCATTTTGATCCTATTGATTCAACATGTGTGTGAATGCATGCAATCATCAGTTGATCCTTCTAAATTATCTTTCTGCTCAGACGTCATTTTGAACATGAGCTGGTCTCGACCAATCTATTTGTCGTCGATTGTGCCCCTGGTCTATTCAACTGATACATCCTTGATCAGAGGGTATGCTTCTGATCCTTCATTTTGGAAATCATAATTCCTTTGTTATCTAAGTATCGAATTCTTCAGATGTTCTATAATCCGATGCCCTTGCATTCCTTCTTCCTCTGATTGAGTACCGATACTCACATTCGCTCCATTTTGGACCGCCAAATCCATTGTTGGATTATTATCTGACAGTGTCCTTCATATTTAATCACCTTGTGAGTTATTTCCCTGATATATAATGCCTTTGGTAAATTGTAACCTCTCCTTTTGTCAACCATGCTCTACTTTCGATCTGGTGTTCATTATTCTTGAAGTTCGTGGTATATGTTCCTAATATGCCCCGATGGGTTGAACCTATGCCATCTCTAATCCGGGTCAACCCGATGGTTTTCACGGGTCATACTCCTCTGGTAATTCACCAGGTAGTTCTTCACTTGCAAATAATTTTTAACAACGAAGTGAATGGAAGGTTATGCATTGAAGAAGTGGGAGTCGACCTTGAACTTTGTGTTCATGCCCATGAACCCGATGTGGAACTTATCAGGGAAGCTTCTTGTGATAATAATAATCCCCTTGTTATAAGTTAATCTGGTATCTATGTTTGGTCCTTTGCAACCGTGGCTCTGACCATGATTGTTCCCCTTTGATTCCAATTCTCGGACAAGTTAAAGCACTTGTCTTCTACAGATCAATGCATCTCCTCAACCTCTATTTTGATATTCCTTCGGGTATTACCCCTGGTATCTCGAGGATATCATGCCATTGCACTACATCTTATGAACTTTTGATGAAGCACTACCTTTCCCTGCCATTATCACTTCACGGTTTCTGGGTTGTTTATCAATCCAGAACACCGATAAGAGAATTGATCCCGCACTCCGATTCAACAACTCTAAGTAATTTTCGTTGCTTACGAGTTTAATACTCCTTCAAGTCATTCCTAGCCTGATCAACTAAATCATTATCGTGCTAATTCTAACTGTGCTACCTGGTCCTTATGCCCAGAGCAACTTCCGTCGATGAGCTAAGCCTACGTTGATCTTCCTCATCTTATCATTTCACCTCGAACAACAAGCTTGATTTCAAGCTTGTGTCAAATCTGTGGTTCTCATAGCCTTTCACTTCATCCTTCCTTTTGCTTGATGTCGTCGCTACTCGATGGCATCTTCATAGAGCCTCTCAACAAAATTTGTCGTGATCACCGTCAACACTTTGGCTTCTTCAGAGATGTCAATTGAATTCATGGCTAGAAATACCATCCCTGCCCCTCGATGGTTTGTGATATCATCGACGACATCCTTGACTTCCTGCCAACACAGACTTGGTCATGTTTTGGTTATATCTTACATTCCTTAACATTCTTGGAATTGTTCCTTTGTACTTCTTGTGACCTTTAGATTCAATCTTGCTTGAATCACCATGTTAATGTTACCTCGAAGCATGGTTGAAGTACTCCGAACATCATTAAGAACATTGGAAGCGCAATGCTAAATCTTCTTGATCAATTATCCAAACACCGTTGTATGGGTAAACCTCATAACTTCCTTGCCCTTTTGTTTAACTGGTTTCTTACTTGGAGCCCTATCATGTATATCATGCTATGCTTTTCCTTGGGAAAGATATACTCTTGATACCCAGGTATAAAGACATTTTCCTTGCCATTGGTCTGTTTAATATAATAATCACATTTTCCTTTCCATAGTTTTGTTTAACCTTTCTTCTAACTTGTCTGAGTAGAGATAATTCCCTGCTCATGTAAACACCTCGGTGTACAAGCTCTGTCAGTAATACCTTATTTTTATTGTTGATGACATTCCGGTAGCCATCGATGGATGAGAACTTTGCCTATTGGTCTGCCTCGTCTTAACGAGCAGGAAAATGGTTCTCTTCGTCCCTCTCCCTTGGTACCAGCGTTGTTGCCAACATAACTGACATGCTATCCTCTCACATGCCTTGCTATCATGACTGTGCAAGAGGTCAGCGCCCTTTCTACGTGTAACCCACATGGTGGGCCCATAACCCACAGTTCCACATGATCAAAACCTGACTCTCCTGTATATCTTTGATTCCGAAATATTCTTGCATTTGGCTTCGTATCAATTCACGAGCCACCTTCCGAGAGATAATCTATTCCCAATGCTCTGAACCCCTTTCTCTCACTCTGTTCAGGTATCAATCGTTTGTCCATTCGGTTGAAACTTCCTATTGTACCTTCATACTTTGCTCTCGATGTTTTATTAAGTTTCAACTCGAGAGATACCTCTGCCTCATTCCCTGAATTGTTCACCAGATAATTAACCCTTTAAGGGTCAGTTCTCCCGGAGTTACTCTTTACTTCCCCACTTAAATCTCGGGACGAGATTTATTGTAGTGGAGGAGATTTGTAACACCCCCAGTGTCATGCTACAGTAACTCTCTGTGATTAAGCTAATCATTTTACTAAACAGTGCTTGGTCACTTTGATCAATATTCCATTTCAAATTCCAGTTGAATTCAATTTCAAATTATGTGCGAAATTCGAAAATGCTCAAACATGAAAACTAAAATGTTCATCATGTGGAAAGTATTCTTCTGGTAATATTGGTGGTGAACCAACATTTTTTTGCAAAGTGTCTAAATGGCCTAAAATAGCTAAAACAGAGTTGTTAAAAGAAAAAGCAAAAGTTAAAAAAAGGAAAAGAAAAGGAGAAGAGGTGGGAGAGCCCCTCGCCTCCCCTTGGGCTTCGGCCCATCCCAGCAGGCCGGCCCACCTACCTCCCCGGTCGCTCTCCCCTCCCCCTGTTCAACCGACTGAGGGCGCGCGCCCGCGCGTCGCCGCCGAACCACCTCATTGTCGACGAGGAGGATAAGGTTGACCCCTCCCCTCGACGCCTCGACCTCCTCCCCACACCTCTCGACCACGTCAGATCCCCCTCCTCCCCCCACAGATATTTCTCCTCCCTCTCTCTCGCACGCTCGCTCCTCTCCCCCTCTGCCGAGCACCATCGCCGCCGTCGCCGCATCGATCCCGCAGCCGTTGTCGCCGCGTCGCATCGCCGACATGCCATAGGCGTCCGCCGTCCTCCTCCAAGTCGACCGGTGCCCGTCGTTAAGCCGGAAGGCACCACAGCGCCGGATCCACCCCGTTTTCCTCCTCGGGACGCTCGAGCTCGCCGCCGTCGATTCGCTCCGCCGAGCCTCCCCGAGCCCACGATTGCACACCTGCAGGTTCCCGGTGAGCCTCTGATTCCTTCCCCCTGCCTGCGACATCCCATTCGCCCGTAACCATGCTCGCCGCCCTGGGCCGAGCTCAGGTCCGCGGTACGCCTCGCCGCTGTGGCCACGGCCCCTGTCGTGCTCGCCTGAGCACGGCATCGAGCTCCTGGTGCTCACAGGAGCCCAACGTGCACGCGCCTTCCCGTGTCCCCTAGCACCTAGCTCGACGAGCGCCCGAGAACGTCGCTGCCTTCGCTCGTCGCCAGCGCCGATTCCGGCCGTTTCCGGTAAAACCACCACCACCAGCAGCTGCGCCGCTCACTCCCCGTTCGAACGCGCCTAACCCCAACCCCGAAGACACCCTACAGGCAAATTCCGACGAGGGCGCGTGCCCTCCGCCGCGTTTTCGTGCTCGCCGGTGTTCAACCGCCGGCCGGCCAACGTGGCAAGGCCAGGCCCCACCTATGGGTGGCTGACCGTGGGCCACACGGGTCCCAGTTGATTGGGTTGACCCAGTCAACTACTGACTGGGCTGCCCGGTGAGACTGACGTGCGGGTCCCACCGCTTAATCCTCTAATTAGAACTAATTAGTTTAGTTAATTACACACTGACAGGTGGCCCGGTAGTTTTACTAACTAAATTTAGATTAGTTTGAACTCTATTTAACCCACTGTCTACGACAGGTGGGACCCCCATGTCAGTTTTGACCAGTCAACCGGACTGTTGACTGATGATGTCACACACACGTCATGCTGACGTCATTTTCCTTTTCTGTTAATTTAAGTAATTCCAAAAAATGTTTAAAACTTTGAAAATTAATATAAAATAAACCGTAGCTCGGATCGAAAAACTTTATACATGAAAGTTGCTCAAAACGACGAGACGAACCCGAATACGCTACCCACATACCAGTCAGATGCCTCTAACTATCTGAGCATGGAACTTTCCCCCTCCGGTCGTCTGTCTGACATAGGTTCGAAACCGGGAATACATTCCCGGTTGACTTCCCCCTTCGCCGGTATCATGTAGCACCGCGTTAGAACACGTCTAGCTCTGCCTGCTGTCTTGATATGCACTTGTTTGCTTTATATTTACTGTTTCTTCCCCCTCTTCTCTCCGGTAGACCCCGAGACCGATGCCGCCCGTGTGATCGACTACGTCACCGATGACCCCTCCTTGCCAGAGCAACCAGGCAAGCCCCCCCTTTGATAATCCCGATATCGCCCATTCCATTTTCTCATGCTTGCATTAGATTTTGCTACTGTTATTGTTTGCTCCTATGCTGATGCATAGCCTGCTTTTGTAACCTGCTCATTGTTACCTACGTGCTTATCCTAAACTGCTTAGTATAGGTTGGTTAGTGATCCATTAGTGACCCCCACCTTGTCCTTGTTGCCCCTGCTTCATCATTGAAGACCAGATCAACGGGATCGGAGACCAGGCCCCGGCACCGCACGTCACTTTCCCCTTAGTTGCTCGACACTACTGGGTTACTACCGAGTGCCGAGGGTGAGACCTCTACAGCACTTCTGATGTCAACTCTGTAGTGTGGCTATTCGGTCATGGTCATCGGGGGTGATTCCGCCTTAACCACTTCTGATACGACTCGGTCGTGCAACCCCTCAAGTGTGAACCTCGGGGGTGGTTCCTCTTACGTTCACCTTGATGATTACATCAAGTGGAATTCACCGGGGGTGATTCCTCGGGTTTGCCCCTTGATGTTTGGCCACACGGATACTTGGACTTTACATCTGTTACTTGGAAAGGTGGGTCGACCCTGAGGGGTACCCGCGAGTGATGTGGAAACGGGTTGACCTGGAGGGTGCCCGCGAGATAATTACGAGGCGTGGCCAGGCATTCCTAGCCCTTGCCGCAAGTCCTCGAGATGGGGCAACATGGTCACATCTTTCGTGAGTCTCTGCTTGTTACCGTGTGCTCCTAATCCACTACGATTTGGATATTTGATCCGAGGGGCCTCTGGCCTGATAGCACTAACCATCACGTGGTCATAGTATGGGCGTTCTGCGTCATATGCATCAGCCGAAGCTTAATAGACGTCAGCGACTGAGCGGCGCGCGCCGGGTTGGACTGCGTAAGCACCTACCTTTTTGAAGGAGGTAGCTAGGTCTGCTCACCGGCTGCCCACGCAACGTGCAGGAGTTCCTGGGGAGATGGCCCATGACCCCTGGGGGCATATGTTTAGTCTGGCGTGCTGACCTCTCTATTAAGCCTAGGTCGGGTTGCGGCGTATTGTTTGGCCGAGGCCGGGCATGACCCAAGAAAGTGTGTCCAGCCGGAGTTAATCGAGCGTGGTGGGTAAGTTGGTGCACCCCTGCAGGGAAGAAAACATCTATCAATAGCCTGTATTACGGTAACGGACACTTGGAGTTGTATCCCGATTGATACAACTAGAACTGGATATTTGTGATGAGAATTGGATTATATGAGAAATGGATAGTATGGCTCTGGGATTGCCTTCTCGCAGGGAGGCGAGAAAGGATCTCTGGCCGAGGTTGATAACGCTACTACTACTTTACATTATGTTGATCTGTACTCTTCTAAATGCTGCAAGATGCTGAAGATGCTAGTCTTCGATAGGACTAGGCCTTCTCTCTATTCTGGCATTTCTGCAACCCAGTCCACATATACAGCCTTCCTTTGATAATGTTGCATATGTAGTGTAGATCCTTGCTTGCGAGTACTTTGGATGAGTACTCACGGTTGCTTTGCTACCCCTTTTTCCCCTTTCTTCTTCTTTCCGGTTGATGCAACCAGATGTCGGAGCCCAGGAGCCAGATGGCACCGCCGATGCCTAATACTACGTGGAGACCGCCGACGACCAGGAGTAGTTAGGAGGCTCCCAGGCAGGAGGCCTTGCCTTTTTGATCGTAGATGCTTTTGTGCTAGCCTTCTTAAGGCAAACTTGTCTAACTTATGTTTGTACTCAGATATTGTTGCTTCCACTAACTCTTGTGTATTCGAGCTTATGTATTCGAGCCCTCGAGGCCCCTGGCTTGTAATATAAAGCTTATATTATTTTAATTTGTGTCAAGAGTTGTGTTGTGATATCTTCCCGTGAGTCCCTGATCTTGATCGTACACATTTGCGTGTATGATTAGTGTACGATTGAATTGAGGGCGTCACAGAGAGTTCTGTCAGCACAACGGTGTGGCGACGGTGTTGGTGATGTGATCCACGCAGGGCTTCGCCTAAGCACTACGGCAATATGACCGAGGTGGTAAATTGTGGAGGGGGCACCGCACACGGCTAAGAAACAACTGTTGTCACTTTGGGGTGCCCCCTGGCCACGTATATAAAGGAGGATAGGGAGGAGGCCAGCGGCCATGAGGGGGCACGCCAAGGGGGAGTCCAAGAGGGGGAAGGAGGGAAGGAGAGGGAGAGGGAGAGGAAAGAGGGGGCCGCGCCCACTCCCCTTAGTCCAATTCGGACTTCCCTTGGGGGGCGTGTGCCACCCTATGGGCTGCCCTCTCCTACTCCCTTATGGCCCATTGAGGTCCATAACTTCCCCGGGGGGTTCCGGTAACCCCTCGGTTCCCCGATAAATATCCGAAACGTCCCGAAACCTTCCCGGTGTCCGAATACCTTCGTCCAATATATCAATCTTTACCTCTCGACCACTTTGAGACTCCTCGTCATGTCCGTGATCTCATCCGGGACTCCAAACAAACTTTGATCACCAAAAGACATAACTCATAATACAAATCGTCATCGAACGTTAAGCGTGCGGACCCTACGGGTTCGAGAACTATGTAGACATGACCGAGACACATCTCCGGTCAATAACTAATAGCAGAACCTGGATGCTCATATTGACTTCTACATATTCTACGAAGATCTTTATCGGCCAAACCGCATAACAACATATGTTATTCCCTTTGTCATCGGTATGTTACTTGCCCGAGATTCGACGTCGGTATCATCATACCTAGTTCAATCTCGCTACCGGCAAGCCTCTTTACTCGATCCGTAATGCATCATGTCGTAACTAACTCATTAGTCACATTGCTTGCAAGGCTTATAGTGATGTGCATTACCGAGAGGGCCCAGAGATACCTCTCCGATACTCGGAGTGACAAATCCTAATCTCGATCTATGCCAGCTCAACAAACACCATCGGAGACACCTGTAGAGCATCTTTATAATCACCCAGTTACGTTGTGACGTTTGATAGCACACAAGGTGTTCCTCCGGTATTCGGGAGTTGCATAATCTCATAGTCAAAGGAACATGTATAAGTCATGACGAAAGCAATATCAATAAAACTAAATGATCATAATGCTAAGCTAATGGATGGGTCTTATCCATCACATCATTCTCTAATGATGTGATCTCGTTTATCAAATGACAACACATGTCTATGGTTAGGAAACTTAACCATCTTTGATTAATGAGCTAGTCAAGTAGAGGCATACTAGGGACACTCTCTTTTGCCTATGTATTCACACATGTACTAAGTTTCCGGTTAATAAAAATCTAGCATGAATAATAAACATTTATCGTGATATAAGGAAATATAAATAACAACTTTATTATTGCCTCTAGGGCATATTTTCTTCAGTCTCCCACTTGCACTAGAGTCAATAATCTAGATTCCATAGTAATGATTCTAACACCCATGGAGTCTTGGTGCTGATCATGTTTTGCTCGTGGAAGAGGCCTAGTCAACGAGTCTGCAACATTCAGATCTGTATGTATTTTGCAAATCTCTATGTCTCCCTCCTTGACTTGATCGCGGATGGAATTGAAGCGACTCTTGATGTGTTTGGTTCTCTTGTGAAATCTGGATTCCTTCGCCAAGGCTATTGCTCCAGTATTGTCACAAAAGATTTTCATTGGACCTGATGCACTAGGTATTACACTTAGATCGGATATGAACTCCTTCATCCAGACTCCTTCATTTGCTGCTTCCGAAGCAGCTATGTACTCCGCTTCACACGTAGATCCCGCCACGACGCTCTGTTTGGAACTGCACCAACTGCCATACGTATCCGGTTTGTGACTTAGAGTCATACGAATCAGTGTCAAAGCTTTCATCGACGTAACCATTTACGATGAGCTCTTTGTCACCTCCATAAACGAGAAACATATCCTTAGTCCTTTTTAGGTATTTCAGGATGTTCTTAACCGTTGTCTAGTGATCCACTCCTGGATTACTTTGGTACCTCCCTGCTAAACTAATAGCAAGGCACACATCAGGTCTGGTACACAGCATTGCATACATGATAGAACCTATGGCTGAGGCATAGGGAATGACTTTCATTTTCTCTCTATCTTCTGCAGTGGTCGGGCATTGAGTCTGACTCAACTTCACACCTTGTAACACAGGCAAGAACCCTTTCTTTGACTGATCCATTTTGAACTTCTTCAAAACTTTATCAAGGTATGTCCTTTGTGAAAGTCCAATTAAGCGTCTTGATCTATCTCTATAGATTTTGATGCCCAATAGCAGCTTCACCGATGTCTTTCATTGAAAAATTCTTATTCAAGTATCCTTTTATGCTATCCAAAAATTCTGTATTATTTCCAATCAAGAATATGTCATCCACATATAATATTATAAATGCTACATAGCTCCCACTCACTTTCTTGTAAATACAGGCTTCTCCAAAAGTCTGTATAAAACCATATGCTTTGATCACACTATCAAAGCGTATGTTCCAACTCCGAGAGGCTTGCACCAGTCCATAAATGGATCGCTGGAGCTTGCACACTTTGTTAGCACCTTTAGGATCGACAAAACCTTCTGGTTGCATCATATACAACTCTTCTTTAAGATATCCATTAAGGAATGCAGTTTTCACATCCATTTGCCAAATTTCATAATCATAAAATGCGACAATTGCTAACATGATTCGGACAGACTTAAGCATCGCTACGAGTGAGAAGGTCTCATCGCAGTCAACTCCTTGAACTTGTCAAAAACCTTTCGCAACAAGTCGAGCTTTGTAGACAGTAACATTACCGTCAGCGTCAGTCTTCTTCTTGAAGATCCATTTATTCTCTATGGCTTGCCGATCATCGGGCAAGTCAACCAAAGTCCATACTTTGTTCTCATACATGGATCCCATCTCAGATTTCATGGCCTCAAGCCATTTCGCAGAATCTGGGCTCATCATCGCTTCCTCATAGTTCGTAGGTTCGTCATGGTCAAGTAACATGACCTCTAGAACAGGATTACCGTACCACTCTGGTGCGGATCGTACTCTGGTTGACCTACGAGGTTCGGTAGTAACTTGATCTGAAGTTTCATGATCATCATCATTAGCTTCCTCACTAATTGGTGTAGGAATCACTCAAACTGATTTCTATGATGAACTACTTTCCAGTTCGGGAGTAGGTACAATTACCTCATCAAGTTCTACTTTCCTCCCACTCACATCTTTCGAGAGAAACTCCTTCTCTAGAAAGGATCCATTGTTAGCAACGAATATCTTGCCTTTGGATCTGTGATAGAAGGTGTACCCAACAGTCTCCTTTGGGTATCCTATGAAGACACATTTCTCCGATTTGGGTTCGAGCTTATCAGTTTGAAGCTTTTTCACATAAGCATCACAGCCCCAAACTTTAAGAAACGACAGCTTAGGTTTCTTGCCAAACCACAGTTCATATGGTGTCGTCTCAACAGATTTAGATGGTGCCCTATTTAACGTGAATGCAGCCGTCTCTAAAGCATAACCCCAAAACGATAGTGGTAAATCGGTAAGAGACATCATAGATCGCACCATATCTATAAAGTACGGTTACGACGTTCGGACACACCATTACGCTGTGATGTTCCAGGTGGCGTGAGTTGCGAAACTATTCCACATTGTTTCAAATGAAGATAAAACTCATAACTCAAATATTCACCTACACGATGAGATCGTAGAAACTTTATTTTCTTGTTACGATGATTTTCTACTTCACTCTAAAATTCTTTGAACTTTCCAAATGTTTCAGACTTATGTTTCATCAAGTAGATATACCCATATCTGCTCAAATCATCTGTGAAGGTGAGAAAATAACGATACCCGCCGCGAGCCTCAACACTCATTGGACCGCATACATCAGTATGTATTATTTCCAACAAGTCTGTTGCTCGCTCCATTGTTCCAGAGAACGGAGTCGTAGTCATCTTGCTCATGAGGCATGGTTAACAAGCATCAAGTGATTCATAATTAAGTGATTCCAAAAGTCCATCAGCATGGAGTTTCTTCATGCGCTTTACACCAATATGACCTAAACGGCAGTGCCACAAATAAGTTGCATTATCATTATTAACTTTGCATCTTTTGGCTTCAATATTATGAATATGTGTATCACTACAATCGAGATTCAACAAAAATAGACCACTCATCAAGGGTGCATGACCATAAAAGATATTACTCTTATAAATAGAAGAACCATTATTCTCTTATTTAAATGAATAACCGTCTCGCATCAAACAAGATCCAGATATAATGTTCATGCTCAACGCTGGCACCAAATAACAATTATTCAGGTCTAAAACTAATCCCGAAGGTAGATGTAGAGGTAGCGTGCCGACGGCGATCACATCGACTTTGGAACCATTTCCCACGCACATCGTCACCTCGTCCTTAGCCAAACTTCGCTTAATCTGTAGCCCCTGTTTCGAGTTGCAAATATGAGCAACAGAACCAGTATCAAATACCCAGGCGCTACTACGAGCATTAGTAAGGTACACATCAATAAAATGTATATCAGATATACCTTTCACTTTGCCATCCTTCTTATCCGCCAAATACTTGGGGCAGTTCCGCTTCCAGTGACCAGTCCCTTTGCAGTAGAAGCACTTAGTCTCAGGCTTAGGTCCAGACTTGGGCTTCTTCACTTGAGCAGCAGCTTGCTTGTCGTTCTTCTTGAAGTTCCCCTTCTTCCCTTTGCCCTTTTTCTTGAAACTAGTGGTCTTGTTAACCATCAACACTTGATGCTCCTTCTTGATTTCTACCTCCGCAGCCTTTAGCATCGCGAAGAGCTCGGGAATTGTCTTATCCATCCCTTGCATATTATAGTTCATCACGAAGCTTCTATAGCTTGGTGGCAGTGATTAAAGAACTCTGTCAATGACACTATCATCACGAAGATTAACTCCCAGTTGAGTCAAGTGGTTGTGGTACCCACACATTCTGAGTATATGTTCACTGACAGAACTATTCTCCTCCATCTTGCAGCTATAGAACTTATTGGAGACTTCATATCTCTCAATCGGGCATTTGCTGGAAATATTAACTTCAATTCCTGGAACATCTCATATGCTCCATGACGTTCAAAATGTCTTTGAAGTCCCGATTCTAAGCCGTAAAGCATGGCACACTGAACTATCAAGTAGTCATCAGCTTTGCTTTGCCAGACGTTCATAATGTCCGGAGTTGCTCCTGCAGCGGGTCTTGCACCTAGCGGTGCTTCCAGGACGTAATTCTTCTATGCAGCAATGAGGATAATCCTCAAGTTATGAACCCAGTCCGTGTAGTTGCTACCATCATCTTTCAACTTAGCTTTCTCTAGGAACGCATTAAAATTCAAGGGAACGGTAGCACGGGCCATTGATCTACAACAACATAGATATGCAAAAACTATCAGGTACTAAGTTCTTGATAAATTAAAGTTCAATTAATCATATTACTTAAGAACTCCCACTTATATAGACATCCCTCTAGTCATCTAAATGATCACATGATCCATATCAACTAAACCATGTCCTATCATCACGTGAGATGGAGTAGTTTTCAATGGTGAACATCTCTATGTTGATCATATCTACTATATGATTCACGTTCGACCTTTCGGTCTCAGTGTTCTAAGGTCATATCTGCATATGCTAGGCTCGTCAAGTTTAACCCGAGTATTCTGCACGTGCAAAACTGGCTTGCACCCGTTGTATGTGAACGTAGAGCTTATCACACCCAATCATCACGTGGTGTCTCGGCACGACGAACTGTAGCAACGGTGCATACTCAGGGAGAACACTTATACCTTGAAATTTAGTGAGGGATCATCTTATAATGCTACCGCCATACTAAGCAAAATAAGATGCATAAAAGATAAACATCACATGCAATCAAAATATGTGACATGATATGGCCATCATCATCTTGTGCCTTTGATCTCCATCTCCAAAGCACCATCATGATCTCCATCGTCACCGGCTTGACACCTTGATCTCCATCATAGTATCGTTGTCGTCTCGCCAACTACTGCTTCTACGACTATCGCTACCGCTTAGTGATAGAGTAAAGCAATTACATGGCGATTGCATTTCATACAATAAAGCGACAACCATAAGGCTCCTGCCAGTTGCCGATAACTTTTACAAAACATGATCATCTCATACAACAATTTATATCTCATTACGTCTTGACCATATCACATCACAACATGCCCTGCAAAAACAAGTTAGACGTCCTCTACTTTGTTGTTGCAAGTTTTACATGGCTCCTACGAGCTTCTAGCAAGAACCGTTCTTACCTATGCATCAAAACCACAACGAATTTTCGTCAAGTGTGCTGTTTTAACCTTCAACAAGGACCGGCCGTAGTCAAATCGATTCAACTAAAGTTGGAGAAACAGACACCCGCCAGCCACCTGTGTGCGAAGCACGTCGGTAGAACCAGTCTCATGAACGCGGTCATGTAATGTCGGTCCGGGCCGCTTCATCCAACAATACCGCCAAATCAGAGTAAGACGTTGGTGGTAAGCAGTATGAGTATTATCACCCACAACTCATTGTGTTCTACTTGTGCATATATCATCTACGCATAGACCTGGCTCGGATGCCACTGTTGGGGAACGTAGTAATTCAAAAAAATTCCTACGATCGCGCAATATCTATCTAGGAGAAGCATAGCAACGAGCGGGGAGAGTGTGTCCACGTACCCTCGTAGACCAAAAGCGGAAGCATTTAGTTAACGCGGTTGATGTAGTCCAACGTCTTCACGATCCAACCGATCCAAGTACCGAACGTACGGCACCTCCTTGTTCAGCACACGTTCAGCACGATGACGTCCCTCGAGCTCTCGATCTAGTAGAGGGTCGAGGGAGAGTTCCGTCAGCATGACGGTGTGGCGACGGTGTTGGTGATGTGATCCGCGCAGGGCTTCGCCTAAGCACTACGACAATATGAACGAGGTGGTAGACTGTGGATGGGGGCACCGCACACGGCTAAGAAACAACTGTTGTCACTTTGGGGTGCCCCTTGGCCACGTATATAAAGGAGGAGAGTGTCGGTGTCAAAATCGGCGGATCTCGGTAGGGGGTCCCGAACTGTACATCTAAGGCGGATGGTAACAGGAGGCGGGGGACACGATGTTTTACCCAGGTTCAGGCCCTCTCGATGGAGGTAATACCCTACTTCCTGCTTGATTGATCTTGATGATATGAGTATTACAAGAGTTGTTCTACCACGAGATCGTAGAGGCTAAACCCTAGAAGCTAGCCTATGGTATGATTGTTGTTGTCCTACGGACTAAACCCTCCGGTTTATATAGACACCGGAGGGGGCTAGGGTTACACAGAGTCGGTTACAAGGGAGGAGATCTACATATCCATATTGCCAAGCTTGCCTTCCACGCCAAGGAGAGTCCCATCCGGACATGGGTCGAAGTCTTCAATCTTGTATCTTCATAGTCCAACAGTCCGGCCAAAGAATATAGTCCGACTGTCCGAGGACCCCCTAATCCAGGACTACCTCAGTAGCCCCCGAACCAGGCTTCAATGGCGATGAGTCCGGCGCGCAGATTGTCTTCGACATTGCAAGGTGGGTTCTTCTCCAAATTCTGAATACCTGTTGAGTAGTGTCCGGCTTCCCATAAATGTTGCACTCCTTGGCTTCCGCGCCTAATAATGGCTATTTTCCACGTGTCGAGCGTATGCGAGAAGCCAGGACATTTTTACATTTGCCACCCTAGCTGATGAGGACATAGACCTGAGGTAGGGTAATAGGCCTGACCTATACGTCCGACCTAAGGCCCTTGTCCTAGAAGCAAAGAGGTTCAAGAATAAATAGAGGGGACCCAACAAAGGTGTCGAGTGCAATCCACTCGACCTACCATTCACTCGGAGACCCCCCTTTGTTCAGGTCACTCGACCACTAAACCACTTGACGTGCAGAAGACCTAAAGCCACTCCGCGCAGCAACGGTCGGGCATTTACCCTTAGACTTAATAGTCATTTATAGCACTTTACTACGGACGTTACCTGTAACGCTCCTTCTGTATGAACATTGAACCCTGTGTAACGGAGGGGAGCTGGGGTCCTGGCGCACTCTATATAAGCCACCCCCTCCTCTGAGACAAGGGTTCGCACCCCCTGTAACACACGCGCATATAATCTAGTCGACCGCCTCCGGGCTCCGAGACGTAGGGCTGTTACTTCCTCCGAGAAGGGCCTGAACTCGTAAAACTCATGCGTACAACTTCTCCATAGCTAGGATCTTGCCTCTACATCCCTACCCCCCATTCTACTGTCAGACTTAGAACCACGACAGTTGGCGCCCACCGTGGGGCAGGTGTCTTAGCGACTTGTTGGAGAAGTTGCAATTTTTCCGATCCCATCAGCATGGTTTCAGGCGGAGGATTGGCCGAGGGCCACGAGATCCGTCTCGGCGCGCTCGTGTTCGTCGCCGACGACAAATCTTGGCTCCAAGAAGCTCCACTCGACGTCGAGGCACTCCCCGTCCGGGGGGCAATGCACTTTCGCGCGTGCGTCCGTGGCGTCCTCCTGCGGCAGCCGTCGACTCAGTATCGGTCGGCTCCGGTGGCGTCTTCACTCCCTGCTGCCCGCCGGCACAAGCGTTCCGGTCGGTCGAGGCTCCAGCGGTGGGTGAGGCACGCGGTGGCTCGCCAATCGGCCACCCCCAAGCGCGGCAATCGAGCCCGACGAAACTCTCTACGGCCTCTTCGACTGGCTCCATTGAGATCGCGTCTGAGTGCGACAGCAGTGACCCCGCGGCAGAAGTCCTGATGGTCAACGGACCGCTCAGTCCTCCTGGCTTCCCCCGCGACGACGGTGGTGATGGCGGAGGCGATCCGTCACGTGTCCACGAGGAGTACCGCCCCGAGCCCCCTCTCTTCGCAGCAGAGGGAAGAGCTTCGCCGCTGTAACATGGATGCACTTCACACTCTTATCGTTGGAGAAACCCCCGAGGCCCGGGCCTTGGAGGAGGTGCGCCTGGCCAACTTGGCTGAGCGCACTCGACTGGAGAATCTCCAGCACGCACTCGACGAGCGTGCTCGGCAGCGAGTTCTTGAATCCAGTCGACGACAACTTTTTCCGCCTCCAACCCAGGTATATCGAACTCCAATCCAGAATCTCACAGCTCCTGCCCGAATAGCAGAGTCGATTCAGCCTTCCCAATCGGAGGCTGGTAGGGGTTTGATGCAGATCCAGGCTTTGCTCCGGGCGGCGGGAGAGCAGAACATAGCAGTGTCACAATCTCGGAATAGGATTCATAGTAGATCTGTAATGGCAGACACAGTTCAGTCGGCTCATAGCCCAAGATCACCTCCAAGGCCCGAGGGACGTGGAGATCAACAGGATCAGTACAGAAACCGTGAGCAGTATGATCGTCGTCGAGTACCCACGCCTCCCCCAAGGAGTGGGTCATACGCGCCTCGGCAACACGATGACAGGCGCCCTCACAGTGGTGGGCGAAGGATTCCAATCGACCCCCGGGAGCCGGGCTTTGACGCGAGATCCATTCTCGTTCAAGGTCTGGTTGACAGGAACAGAGCACACAGATATGGCCACGATAGAGATTACCCGACCGGCAGCAGGGTGCATGTTTCAGGTCCCGAGTGTTTCAGCAGAGCCATCAGAGCAGCAATAATTCCTCCCAACTTCAGGTTGGCGACTGGAGTCAGCAAGTTCACTGGTGAGTCCAAGCCTGACACTTGGCTTGAGGACTATCGAGTGGCTGTGCAGATTGGTGGTGGCAATGATGAAGTGGCCATGAAGCACCTTCCTCTGATGTTAGAAAGCTCGGCCAGAGCATGGTTGAATCAGTTAGCACCTGGCAGTATTTATAGCTGGGAAGAGCTTGCCCGAGTGTTTGTCAGAACGTTTGAAGGTACATGCAAACGGCCAGCAGGGCTAACAGAGCTACAGTCTTGTGTGCAGAAGTCGGATGAAACTTTGAGAGATTATATCCAGAGGTGGATCACGTTGCACCACGCGGTGGAGAATGTGTCTGATCACCAAGCAGTTTGTGCCTTCAAGGAAGGCGTCAAGTATCGAGAATTGAATCTGAAGTTCGGTTGGACCGGAGATATGTCTCTGAGTCGAATGATGGAAATTGCCACCAAGTATGCTAACGGTGAGGAGGAAGATCGACTCCGGAGTGGCAAGCACAAAACAGTCGCCCACGAAACCGGGGGAGGGAACTCCAGTCGGAAGCAGAAGCGCAAAGCCGAACCAGCTGCTCCCAGAGAAGCCTTAGCCGTGACTCAAGGAAAGTTCAAGGGGAAGCCCAAAGGGCCATGGAACCCCAAGAAAGTAAAAGATCAAGATGGAAATGATGTGTTGATTTACCATGCCACATTCACACCAAAAAAGATGAGGAGGGTAATCTCATTTACCCGAAACATACCACTCGACAATGTCGGATCCTAATCCAGCAGTTCCGAGAGAAACAGCCCAAAGAAAAGGAGAAAGAATCGTACAAAGTTGAGGATAAGGAAGAGGACGATGATGGTTACCCCCACGTCAATTCCACCCTGATGATTTTTGCTGATGTTGAGAGCAAGATTCGACTGAAAGTCATCAACAGAGAAGTGAACATGGTCGCTCCGGCGACGCCCAGTTATTTGAAGTGGTCCCAGACTGCCATTACATTAGACCAGTCTGATCACCCGACACACATAGCCACCCCTGGGAGGCAAGCGTTGGTGGTCGACCCAGTCGTCGAAGGCACTCGGTTGACTAAGGTTCTGATGGATGGTGGCAGTGACATGAATATATTGTACGGAGACCTTGAAAGGAATGGGCATTCCGATGTCCAGACTCAGTGAAAGCAATATGAGTTTCCATGGGGTTATTCCTGGCAAGAAGGCTGAGTCACTTGGCCAGATCGCCCTCGATGTGGTTTTCGGTGATTCCAAAAATTACCGCAAAGAAAAGTTGACGTTTGAAGTCATCGATTTCCAGAGTGCTTATCATGCTATTCTGGGCAGGCCGGCTTATGCACGTTTCATGGCTCGACCATGTTACATTTACCTAAAATTGAAGATGCCTGGTCCTAAAGGAGTGATCACTATCACTGGCAATCGGAAGAAGGCAGAAGAGTGCTTCCAGAAGGGCTCAAAGATCGCCGATGCGCAAATGGCAGTAGTGGAATTGCAGGAGTATCAAAAAAATGCAGATCCGAGTGATTTGTTGCGAGCTAAGAAGCCTGCCACGGATTCAGCATTTCAGTCGTCTGGTGAAATGAAGCCGATTCATATTCACCCGACCGATCCCAATGCTGCTCCGACTCACAATTCGACAACACTCGACTCCAAATAGGAAGAAGCGCTCATCCAGTTCCTCCGTGAGAACTGGGACTGCATGGAAACCTTCTGACATGCCGGGTGTTCCCAGGGGGCTGGCTGAGCACCGTTTGCGAGTCGACCCAAAAATGAAACCAGTCAAAGAACATCTTCGACGGTCCGCCGTGCAGAAGAGAAAAGCAATCGGTGAAGAAGTGGCTCGGCTCCTAGCAGCTGAGTTTATCCGAGAGATTTACCACTCCGAGTGGTTAGCCAATGTTGTCATGGTCCCCAAGAAGGACGACTCGCTTAGCATGTGCATTGACTTCAAGCATATCAATCGGGCCTGCCCGAAAGATCACTTTCCTCTCCCCCGCATCGATCAAATAGTCGACTCGACTGCAGGGTGTGAGCGCTTGTCCTTTTTGGACGCTTATTCCGGGTATCATCAGATCCGACTGTATGGACCCGATGAGATAAAAACAGCTTTCATCACTCCATTTGGGTGCTTCTGTTATGTCACCATGCCATTCGGCCTGAAGAATGCTAGAGCCACATTCATGAGGATGATTCAGAAGTGTTTACTCACTCAAATCAGTCGGAATGTGGAAGCATACATGGATGACATTGTGGTCAAGTCACGTAAAGGTTCCGACCTATTGGCTGGCCTTGCTGAAACTTTTGCCAACCTCAGAAGGTATGATATCAAGCTTAATCCATCAAAGTGCACATTTGGAGTTCCGGGCGGAAAATTACTCGGTTTCCTCATTTCCGAACGAGGGATCGACGCTAACCCAGAGAAATTTGGTGCCATTCTCCGAATGAAACGCCCTGTGCGTGTGCACGATGTCCAGAAGCTTACAGGTTGTTTGGCCGCCTTGAGTCGATTCATTTCTCGCCTCGGTGAAAAGGCATTGCCTCTTTACCGACTGATGAAGAAGTCTGATAAGTTCGAGTGGACTCCTGAAGCTGATGCAGCATTTGCAGAGCTCAAAGCCCTGCTTTCCACCCAGCCGGTGCTTGTTGCCCCAATCAGCAAACAGCCTTTACTGCTTTACATTGCAGCCACTGGACAAGTCGTCAGTATAGTACCTTACGGTCAAGCGGGAAGAGGAAGGAAAAGCCTATAAAGTTCAGCGCCCAGTATATTATGTTTCTGAAGTTTTGACTCCATCAAAGCAAAGATATCCACATTATCAGGAGCTTGTTTATGGGATTTATATGACCACGAAGAAGGTTGCACATTATTTCTCTGACCACTCCATTACAGTCGTCAGCGACGCTCCATTATCAGAGATTCTGAACAACAGAGATGCAACTGGTCGAGTGGCAAAGTGGGCGATTGAACTCCTTCCCTTGGATATTAAGTTTGAGGCAAAGAAAGCTATCAAGTTCCAAGCAATAGCAGATTTCCTCGCCGAGTGGATCGAACAGCAACTGCCGACTCAAGTCCACTCGGAGCACTGGACCATGTTCTTTGATGGTTCCAAGATGCTGAATGGTTCCGGTGAGGGGGTGGTACTGGTATCCCCCCGAGGAGACAAGCTCAGATATGTTCTCCAGATTCACTTTGATTCCTCCAATAACGAAGCGGAATATGAAGCACTCTTATATGGGTTACGTATGGCCATCTCACTCGGCGTCCGTCGCCTCATGGTCTACGGCGACTCAGATTTGGTAGTCAATCAAGTGATGAAGGAGTGGAACGTCAGAAGCCCAGCTATGACTGGTTACTGCAACGCAGTGAGGAAGTTGGAAAAGAGGTTTGAGGGGTTAGAGCTCCATCATATACCCCGACTGAAAAATCAAGCAGCCGATGATTTGGCAAAGATAGGTTCCAAGAGGGAAGCCATTCCCAGCGACGTGTTTTTGGAACACATTCATACACCCTCAGTTCAAGAAGATCCTTTCACTGAAGAGCCCCCGCAGCCTAAGAGTGCCACAGATCCGACTGAAGTCGAAGTCCCAGCCGTGGTCGACCTGATCATGGAGGTTTTGGTCATCACTCCCGACTGGACAGTGCCATACATTGCGTATATCCTTAGGAAGGAACTCCCAGAGGATGAAGAAGAGGCTCGACAGATCGTCTGTCGATCCAAAGCCTTTACTTTGATAAGAGGACAACTGTTCAGGGAAAGCGTAACCGGAGTCAGCCAGAAATGCATAACACCGGAAGAAGGTCGAGTGATCCTCAACGACATCCACTCGGGACCTGTGGTCGCCATGCGTCCTCTCGGACCATTGTGGCCAAAGCATACCGAGCTGGATTTTATTGGCCACGAGCAAATGAAATGGCGAAAGATATAGTCGACAAATGTGAAGGCTGCCGGTTTTACTCCAATATGTCCCACAAGCCTGCGTCAGCCCTGAAGACTATTCCACTCGTCTGGCCCTTTGCTATTTGGGGATTGGATATGGATGGACACCTGAGGACTGGTAGGAGCGGCTTCACTCATGTGCTTGTAGCAGTCGACAAGTTTACCAAATGGATTGAAGCCAAGCCTATCAAGAATCTTGAAGCTAGTACTGCCGTCAGCTTCATCAGAGAATTGACATTCAGATATGGAGTTCCGTACAGCATCATCACTGACAACGGGTTGAACTTTGATTCTGATGAGTTCAGAGCCTTCTGTGCTTCCCAAGGCACACGAGTCGACTATGCTTCAGTCGCCCACCCCCAGTCGAATGGACAAGCAGAAAGAGCAAATGGCTTGATTCTCAAAGGACTGAAACCCCGACTGATGCGTGATCTCAAGCACGCAGCAGGCGCCTGGGTCGATGAACTTCCATCAGTCCTTTGGGGATTGAGGACAACTCCCAATCGGTCGACTGGCCGAACTCCATTCTTCTTGGTTTATGGAGCTGAAGCTGTTCTACCGAGTGACTTGCTTCACAATGCAAGTCAAGCTCTTCTCTGAAGACAAAGCAGAACAGGCCCGGCAGGACGCAGTTGATCTCCTAGAGGAGGAAAGAGAAATGGCCTTAATACGGTCGACCATTTATCAGCAAGATTTGCGTCGATTCCACGCCAGAAATGTGAGAGGCCGAGCCTTTCAAGAGGGAGACTTGGTTCTTCGAGTGGATCAGCAGAAACCACACAAGCTCGCCCCTGCTTGGGAAGGTCCCTTCATTGTCACCAGAGTCCTCCACAATGGAGCATACCATCTTTACAATCTCGAGCATCAGAAAGACGAGCCACGGGCTTGGAACGCGGAGCTGCTCCGCCCCTTTTATACTTAAGTACTCTTCGGATGAGATGTAATAAGAAATATCTTTGTAGTTTGTTTATCAAAGACAAGAGCTTTACAGTCTTCCTAAATGGTTGTTGTTACTTTTGTTTGCGTCTGAAATCCCCCCCAGTGGGTAACTTTGCCGCGAATCCGTTTCGCCTAAAGTTTGAAAAATCCTACCGAGTGGTGAGCAAGCCTCTCACTCGGGGGCTTAGCCGCGAATCCGTTTTGCCTAAGTTTGAAAAGTCCTACCGAGTGATGAGCAAGCCTCTCACTCGGGGGCTTAGCTGCAGTCCAGTACTCGCCTAAGTTTGTAAAATCCTACCGAGTGATGAGCAAGCCTCTCACTCGGGGGCTTAATTAGCTGCAGTCCAGTACTCGCCTAAGTTTGAAAAATCCTACCGAGTGATGAGCAAGCCTCTCACTCGGGGGCTTAGCTGCAGTCCAGTACTCGCCTAAGTTTGAAAAATCCTATCGAGTGATGAGCAAGCC